>NW_027334376.1:4872-13974 GCF_000331145.2 Cicer arietinum
AATTATAAATTTTGGAGAAGAATTCTATAAGGGTCTCCGGTTCTCGATTTGATCTAGACTTTTCAGGCGATTTTCATACCACCCGACAAAAATGGACCGAATTCAATATTTTTGGACCAGACGGGGGCTGGTGTTCGAAATTTGACGTAGAACTTGAAACACATTTATAAATTTTGGAGAAGAATGCAATAAGGGTCTCCCTGTCCTCGATTTCATCTGGTCTTTTTGGGCGATTTTCATACAACTAGACTAAAATAGATTGAAATCCGTATTTTCGGACCAGACGATGGCTAGTGTTTGAAATTTAACATGGAACCCGAAATACAGTTATAAATTTAGAAGAAGAATGTTATAAGGGTCTCTCGGTCGTCTATTTCATCTAGTGTTTGAAATCTGACTCGGAATTCGTAACACTGTTATATATTTAGGAGAAGTAAGCTATAAGTGTCTCCCGGACCTCGATTTCATCTGGTATTTTCAGGTGATTTTCGTACCACCCGACTAAAATGGACCGAAATTTGTATTTTTGAACAAAACAATGGCTAGTGTTTGAAATTCTAGGTCCTCGATTTTATCTAGACTTTTCAGGCGATTTTCATACACATTGACAAAAAATGGCCGAAATCTATATTTTTGGACTAGACGATGGCAAGTGTTTGAAATCTGGCGCGGAACATAAAAACCAGTTATAAATGTTGGAGAATAATGCTATCATGGTCTCCCTGTCCTGGATTTCATCTAAACCTTTTGTGTGATTTTCATACCACCCGACAAAAAACGGACCGAAATCAGTATTTTCCAAAAAGATGATTGCTAATGTTTGAAATCTGATGGGGAACCCGAAACTCAGTTATAAATTTAGGAGAAGAATGCTATAAGGGTCTCCTGGTCCTCGATTTCATCTGGTCTTTTCGGGCGATTTTCGTACCACCCGACAAAAGTGTACCGAAATTCATAGTTTCAGACCAGACGATGGCTAGTTTTTGAAATCTAACGCAGAACCCGAATTTATAACGATGTTTCAAGTTCCGCGTCAGTTTTCAAAGACTAATAATCGTGTGGTTCGAAAATACGGATTTCGGTCCATTTTAGGCGGGTGGTACGAAAGTCACCTGAAAAGTCCAGATGAAATCTAGGACCGAGAGACCCTTATATCATTATTCTCCAAAATTTATAACTGTGTTTAGGGTTCCGCATCAGATTTCAGACACTAGCGATTGTCTTTTTGGAAAATACGCATTTCGGTCCATTTTTTTTGGATTGTTTGAAAATCTCCCGAAAAGTCCAGATGAAATCGAGGACCGAGAGACCCTTAAAGCATTCTTCTCCAAAATTTATAACTGTGTTCCGAGTTATGCGCTAGATTTCAAACACTAGCCAAAGTCTTGTCCGAAGATACATATTTTAGTCCATTTTTTCGAGGGGTACGAAAATCGCTTGAAAAGTGCATATGAAATCGAGGACCGAGAGACCCTTATAGCATTCTCCTCCAAGTTTTTAAATCTGTTTCGGGTTTCGCGCCAAATTTGAAACACTAGCCATCGTCTTGTTCGAAAATACGGATTTTGGTCGATTTTTTTCGGTTAGTACGAAAATTGCTCGAAAAGACCACATGAAATCGAGGACCAGTAGACCCTTATAGCATTCTTCTTCTAAATTTATAACTGAGTATCGAGTTCCGCCTCAGATTTCAAACACTAGCAATTGTCTTGTTCAACAATACGGATTTCGGTCCATTTTAGTCGGGAGATACGAAAATCACCCGAAAATACAAGATGAAATCGAGGATCGGGAGACCCTTATAGCATTCTTCTCTAAAATATATAACAGTGTTTCGAGGGGCACGAAAATCACCCAAAAAGTCCAGAAGAAATCGACGACCGAGAGACCCTCATAGCGTTCTTGTTCTAAATTTATAACTGTATTTCGGGTTTAATGTCAATTTTGAAACACTAGCCATCGTCTGGTACGAAAATACGGATTTCAATCCATTATATTCTAGCTGTATGAAAATCATCCGAAAAGTCCAGATGAAATCGAGGACCGAAAGACCCTTATAGCATTCTTCTCCTACATATATAATAGTATTTCAGGTTCCGTGTCAAATTTCAAACACTAGCCCTCTTGTGATCCGAAAATACAGATATCAATCCTTATTTGTCGGGTGTTACGAAAATCGATCCAACAGTCCAAATGAAATCGAGGACCGGGAAACCCTTATAGCATTCTTCTCCTTAATATATAACCATTTTTCGGTCCACTTTAGTCGATAGGTACGAAAATCGCCTGGAATGTCCATATGAAATCCAGGACCAGGAGACTCTTATAGCATTTTTCTCCTTAATTTGTAATTATGTTTCGGGTTCCGCGTTTGATTTCAAACACTATCCATTGTCGTGTTCGAAAATATTGATTTCGGACCATTTTGTTATGTGGTACAAAAATCGCCCTAAAAGCCTAGATGAAATCGAGGACCGGGAGACCCCTATAGCATTCATCTAATAAATATATAACAGTGTTTCGAGTTCCGCGTCAAATTACAAACACTTGCCATCTTATGGTCAGAAAATAAAGATATTGGCCCATTTTTGTCGAGGGGTACGAAAATCGCCTGAAAAGTCCAGATAAAATCGAGGACCGAGAGACCCTTATAGCATTCTTCTTCTAAATTTATAAATGTGTTTCGGGTTCCGCGTCAGATTTCAAACACTAACCATCATTTTGTTAAAAAAAACGTATATCGGTCCATTTTAGCCTAGATGAAATTGAGGACCAGAAGACTTATGGCCTTTTTCCCTAAATTTACAAATGCATTCCGGGTCCCGCGTCAGATTTCAAACACTAGCCATCGTCTTGTTTGACTATACGGATTTCGGTCCATTTTAGTCGAGTGGTATGAAAATTGCCCGAAAAGTCCTGATGATATCGAGGACCGGGAGACCCTTATAGCATTCTTCTCCAAAATTTATAATTGTGTTTTGGGTTCCGCTTCAAATTTCAAACACCAGCCCTCGTCTGGTCCAAAAATACAGATTTCGGTCAATTTTTGTCGGGTGGTACGAAGATCGCCTGAACAGTGCAGATAAAATCGAGGATCGAGAGACCCTTACAACATTCTTCTCCTAAATATACAATAGTGTTTCGCGTTATGCATCAGATTTCAAACACTAGACATCGTCTTGTTCGAAAATACGGATTTCGGTCCATTTTTTAAGTGTAGTGGGAAAATCGCCCAAAACGTCCAGACGAAATCGAGGAACGAGCGACCCTTATATCATTATTCTTGTTAATATATAACAATGTTTCGGGTTCCGCATCAGATTTCAAACACTAGCAATCATTTGGTACGAAAATACAAAATTTGGTCAATTTTTGTCGAGGGGGAATGAAAATTGCCCAACAAGTCCAGATGAAATCGAGCATCGAGAGACCCTTATAGCATTCTTCTTCTAACTAAAATGCTATAAGGGTCTCCCAGTCTTCGATTTTCATACCACCTAACTAAAATGGATCAAAATTTGTATTTTCGAACAAGACTACGGCTAGTGTTTGAAATCTGACGCGGAAACCGAAACACAGTTATAAATTTTGAAGAAGAAAGCTATAAGGGTCCATGGGTCCTCGATTTGATCTAGACCTTTCGGGCGATTTTTGTACCATCCGGCCAAAATGGACCCAAATCCGTATTTTCGGACCAAACGATGGCTAGTGTTTGAAATCTGACGCAGAACCTAAAACACAGTTAAACTTTTTGGAGAAGAATGCTATAAGGGTCTTCCGGTCCTCGATTTCATCTAAACGTTTCGGGCGATTTTCGTACCACCCGAAAAAAATGGACTAAAATCCATAATTTTGAACAAGACAATGGATAATGTTTGAATTCTGACGCAGAACCTCAAACACAGTTTTAAATTTTGGAGAAGAATGATATAAGGGTCTCCCAGTCCTCGATTTCGTCTATACTTTTCGGTCGATTTTCGTACCACATGACTAAAATGGATCGAAATTCGTATTTTCAAACAAAACGATGGTTAGTGGTTTAAATCAGACACAGAACCTGAAACACAATTATAAATTTTGGAGAAGAATGATATAAGGGTCTCCTGGTCCCATATTTCATTAGGACATTCATACCACTAGACTAAAATGGATTGAAATCTGTATTTTCGGACCAGACGATGGCTAGTGTTTAAAATTTGACATGGAACCCGAAATACTGTTATAAATTTAGAAGAAGAATGCTATAAGGGTCTGTCGATCGTCAATTTCATCCGAAATCCGAAACACATTCATATATTTAGGAGAAGAATGATTTAAGGGTCTCCCAGTCCTCGATTTTATCTAGTATTTTCGGGTGATTTTCGTACCACCCGAATTAAATGGACCGAAATTCGTATTTTTGAACAAAACAATGGCTAGTGTTTGAAATCCTACACGGAACTTGAAACACAGTTATAAATTTAGAAGAAGAATGCTCTAAGGGTCTCTTGGTCCTCGATTTTATTTGGACTTTTTGGGCAATGTTCGTACCACTCAAATAAAATGGACCAAAATTTTTATTTTTGAACAAAACGATGGTTAGTGTTTGGAATCTGACACGGAACCCGAAACATAGTTATAAATTTTGGAGAAGTATGCTGTAAGAGTCTCTCGTACAAATGAAAAAAAAAATACACCGAAATTTGTATTTTCGAACAAGCAATGGATAGTGATTGAAATCAGGCGCGGAACCTGAAACAAAGTTATATATTTTGGGGAAGAATGCTATAATGATCTCGCGGTCCTCGATTTCATTTGGACTTTTCGGGCAATTTTCGTACTTCTCGACATAAATGGACCAACATCTGTATTTTCGGACCAGACGATGGCTAGTGTTAGAAATATGGCGTGGAACTTGAAACATAGTTATAAATTTTAGAGAAAAATTGTGTATGGGTCACTCGGTCCTCGATTTCATCGGGATTTTTCGAATGATATTCGTACCACCTGACTAAAATGGACCGAAATCCGTATTTTCGAACAAGACGATGGCTAGTGTTTGAAATCTAACGCAGAACTCGAAAGAAAATTATAAATTTAGAAGAAGCATGATATAACAGACTCTCGGTCCTCGATTTTATCTATACTTTTCGGGAGATTTTCGTACCATCCAACAAAAATGGACCAAAGTCCGTAGTTTCAAACCAAACGATGGCAAGTGTTTGAAATTTGACGAAGAACCCGGAACAGAGTTATAAATTTAGGAGAAGAATGCTATAAGGGTCTCTTGGTCCTCGATTTCATCTGGTCTCTTTGGGCGATTTTTGTACTACCAGACAAAAATGGACCGAAATTCATATTTTCATACAAGACGATGGCTAGTGTTTGAAATTTGATGCGGAACCCGAAACATAATTATAAGTTGTCGTGAAGAATGCTTTAATAGTCTTCCGGTCCTCGATTACATCTGGACTTTTCGGGCGATTTTCGTACCACCCGACTAAAATGGACCGAAATTGGTATTTTCGAACAAGACGGTGGCTAGTGTTTCAAATCTAACACGGAACCCGAAACACAATTAAATATATAGAACAAGAATTCTATAATGGTCTCCCGGTCCTCGATTTCATTTGGACTTTTCGGGCGACTTTCGTACCCATCGACGATAATGGACCAACATATGTCTTTTCGGACTAGACGACGGCGAGTGATTGAATTCTTGCATGGAATCCGAAACAAAGTTATAAATTCTGGGGAAGAATGCTATTATGGTCTCTCGGTCGTTGATTTCGTTTGGAATTTTTGAGCGACTTTCGTACCCCTCGATGACGGCTAGTGTTTGAAATCTGGCGCAGAACCTGAAACATAGTTATAAATTTTAGAGAAGAATGTTATAAGGGTCTCTCGGTCCTCGATTTCATAGGGACTTTTCGAACGATTTTCGTACCACCCGACTAAAATGGACCGAAATCCGTATTTTCGAACAAGAGAATGGCTAGTGTTTGAAATCTGACGCGGAACCGAAGAGAAAATAGATTTCATCTGGACTCTCGGTCCTAGATTTCATTTGGACTTTTCGGGCGATTTTTGTACCGCTCGACAAAAAAGGGCAAAAATCAGAAATCTGGTGCAGAACACGAAACACAGTTATAAATTTTGGAGAAGAATGGCTAGTGTTTGAATTCTGATAGGGAACCAAAAACACAATTATAAATTTTGGAGAAGAATGCTATAAGGGTCTCTTGGTCCTAGATTTTTTCTGGTCTTTTTGGGACGACTTTTGTACCACCCGACAAAAATAGACCACAAATTGAATTATCGGACCAGACGATGGCTAATGTTTGAAATTTGGCACAAACTCGAAACACAAGTATAAATTTTGGAGAAGAATGCTATAATGGTCTCCCTGTCCTTGATTTCATATCGACTTTTCTAGCGATTTTCGTACCACCCGACTACAATTGACAGAAATCCGTATTTTCGAACAAGATGATGGCTAATGTTTGAAATCTGACGCAGAACCCTAAACACAATTATAAATTTAGAAGAAGAATTCTATAAGGGTTAGTTGGTCCCCGATTTCATCTGGACTTTTACGGCGATTTTCGTAGCCATCGAAAAAAAAGGACCAAATCAGTATTTTCAAACCAAACAAGGGCTAGTTTCTTAAATCTGGCTCGGAACCCGAAACACAGTTATAAATTTTGGAGAAGAATGCTATAAGGATCTTCCGGTCCTCGATTTCATCTTGACTTTTCGAGCGATTTTCGTACCACCCAACAAAAATGGACCAAAGTCCGTAGTTTCAGACCAAACGATGGATAGTGTTTGAATCTGACGAAGAACCCGAAACAGATTTATAAATTTAGGAGAAGAATGCTATAAGGGTCTATTTGTCCTCGATTTCATCTAGACTTTTCAGGCGATTTTTGTACCACCCGACAAAAATGGAGCGAAATTCGTATTTTCTTACAAGACGACGGCGTGTGTTTGAAATTTGATGCAGAACCCGAAACACAATTAAAATTTTGGAGAAGAATGCTATAAGGGTATACTGGTCTACGATTTCATCTGGTCTTTATAAGCGATTTTTGTACCACCCGACAAAAATAGACCGAAATATGGCGCGGAACCTGAAACATAGTTATAAATTTTAGAGAAGAATGCTATAAGAGTCTCTCAGTCATCGATTTCATCTGGACTTTTCAGGCGATTTTCGTACCACTCGACAAAATTGGACAGAAATCGGGTGCTACGAAAATCCCCAATTTCATCTAGACTTTTCAGAAAATTTTCATACCACCCGACAAAAATGGAACCGAATTCTAATTTTTAGACCAAATGATTGCTAATGTTCAAAATACGACCCGAAACACAATTATAAATTTTGGAGAAGAATTTTTTTTAATTATTACATTATTTGACTGCATAACGAAGATAGTAATAACATATAATAAAATAGAGTTGTCAAATAAATATGTAATTATTACTTTATTTAACAACTCTATTTTATTATATGTTAGTATTATCTTCGTTATGAAGTACAACTATATAACGAAAATAATAATAACATAAAATAAAATTGAGTTGTCAAATAAATATGTACTTATTTCTTTATTTGACAACTCTATTTTATTATATGTTTCTATTGTTGATTATTATGACCTCGAAATAATCAGAATATATCAGTCTTTAATCAAATTAAAGCAATATTACATACACAGCGGAATTATAATGCGGCATACACGATTAGCAATTTAAAGTAAAAAGATAAAGGATAGAATGCACCAAGATTTATCCTGGTTCAGTTGTCAACGAGACAACCTACATCCAGTCCTGACAATCCAACTGGATTTCAGCTTTTTCTCCAATAGAAAGAATTGTGAATTGTTTACAGATTGTCCAGTTTCCTCGAAACCTATCTATCTCTCACAATCTCTTTCCTATTGCTCACCCCTTGATCCTTGTAGTCAATCAGCAGACTCACACAAAATCAAAGTACGGCTCCTTCTTGATGAGGCCTCTCACCCAAGAAGATCGCCACCAGTTTCTAGCTAGATTTCTATCAGTCGTTTTGTTTACAAAGTAATTATTTCAAACAGAATAAAAGAAGTAGTAAAAGAAGTCTTCAATCTTGAACAATGTGTCTTCTCACAAATCTGGTTATTCAAGAATGGATTATGAGAACATTGTCTTTTCTCTCAAGAATACTTTTTCAGCTCTCACAATGATTATGGATAATCTTTTTGGCTTTGATCTAAAAAAGCAATATCAGAATGTTAACAATGTGTTGTATTGTATTAATGAGAGTTTTTGAGTGTTTTTCACTTTTAATGAATTGTTTTTGAGAGAAAGATTGAAAACAGTTTGTATAGTTTCTGAAAAACACCTAATAAATCGATTTGCCAATCGATTCATTAAAGTTAAAAAACAGGTCTAATCGATTTGCCAATCGATTATCGCGGGTCTTGTTTTTTTTGAATCTTGAAACTACATAAGCCAATCGATTTGCCAATCGATTCTTTAAACAAACTCTTTTCAGTGATTATGTTAAGACTTATATGCATCGATTGCATAATCGATTGCAGGTGTTTTGTTCAAAGTAAAAATCACACCAATCGATTACTTAATCGATTTATTAAGTCGCATAACCGATTTACAAATACTCAGAATCGATTTGGCCACAAGCTCAAAGTTCACTGTGATTTCAAAAAGGTTCTTTTCAATCGATTTGCCAATCGATTGTGTTCAAGACAGTGACTTAGCTATTTTGATGTTAATCGACGTGCCAATCGATTTGGTAGTATTTGCCTGAAAAGTTCTTACCTGATGTTTAGTTCAATCGATTTCCCAATCGATTGCAACCAAACTTAACATGATTGAAATTCACACAATAGATTGTCCAATCGATTGTGTTTGTCACAGGTTAAGTTATTTTTCAAATATTATCTAAGCAATCGATTTGCCAATTGATTACCCTAGAAATTGGATTCTCACTGTGACTTGATCAATCGATTTGCCAGACGATTGGTTTCAATCAGTTTTACTTTGTGATGTGTGCAATTGATTTGCCAATCGATTAGCCTGTAAAGCAGGGTGCCACTGACTTGTGCAATTTTCATT
>NW_027334377.1:0-7627 GCF_000331145.2 Cicer arietinum
TATTTTCCAATTAAGGTTTTTAACCAATATTGTGCATCCTATAGGTTTGTTAGTGTCATTGGAGGAACATTTAGGTCACTTTCGTTCTCCCTAGGTTTATTCTTGTGTAATTAGGGTTTTTAATCAATCTTGTGCATCGAATAGGGGTGTTTGTGTCATTGGATGAACATTTAGGTCATTTTCGTCCTCCCTAGGCTTATTCATGTCCAATTAGGGTTTTTAACCAATCTTGTGCATCCAATAAGTTCATTTGTGTCATTGGATGAACATTTAGGTCATTTTCGTCCTCCTTAGGCTTATTCTTGTCCAACTAGGGTTTATAACCAATCTTGTGCTTCCAATTAGTTCATTTGTGTCATCAGATTAACATTTAGGTCATTTTCGTCATCCCTTGGCTTATTCGTGTCCAATTAGGGTTTTTAACCAATTTTGTGCATCTTATAGGTTTGTTTGTGTCATTGGATGAACATTTAGGTCATTTTTGTTCTCCCTAGGTTTATTCTTGTCCAATTAGGGTTTTTAATCAATCTTGTGCATCGAATAGGTTTGTTTGTGTTATTGGATGACAATTTAGGTCATTTTCGTCCTCCCAAGGCTTATTCTTGTCCAATTAGGGTTTTTAACCAATTTTGTGCATCTTATAGGTTTGTTTGTGTCATTGGATGAACATTTAGGTCATTTTCGTCATCCCTAGGCTTATTCTTGTCCAATTAGGGTTTTTAAAAAATTTTGTGCATCCAATAAGTTTGTTTGTGTCATTGGATGAACATTTAGGTCATTTTCACCCTCCCAAGGCTTATTCTTGTCCAATTAGGGTTTTTAATTAATCTTGTGCATCCAATAGGTGTGTTTGTGTCATAGGATGAACATTTAAGTCATTCTCGTCCTCCCTAGGCTTATTCATGTCCAATTAGGGTTTTTAAACAATCTTGTGCATCCAATAAGTTAATTTATGTCATTGTATTAACATTTAGGTCATTTTCATCATCCCTAGGCATATTCTTGTCCAATTAGGGGTTTTAACCAATCTTGTGGATCAAATAGGTGTGTTTGTGTCATTGGATGACAATTTAGGTCATTTTCGTCCTCCTTAGGCTTATTCTTGTCCAATGCGGGTTTTTAACCAATCTTGCCTCCTTAGGCTTATTCTTGTCCAATGCGGGTTTTTAACCAATCTTGCCTCCTTAGGCTTATTCTTGTCCAATGCGGGTTTTTAACCAATCTTGCCTCCTTAGGCTTATTCTTGTCCAATGCGGGTTTTTAACCAATCTTGCCTCCTTAGGCTTATTCTTGTCCAATGCGGGTTTTTAACCAATCTTGCCTCCTTAGGCTTATTCTTGTCCAATGCGGGTTTTTAACCAATCTTGCCTCCTTAGGCTTATTCTTGTCCAATGCGGGTTTTTAACCAATCTTGCCTCCTTAGGCTTATTCTTGTCCAATGCGGGTTTTTAACCAATCTTGCCTCCTTAGGCTTATTCTTGTCCAATGCGGGTTTTTAACCAATCTTGCCTCCTTAGGCTTATTCTTGTCCAATGCGGGTTTTTAACCAATCTTGCCTCCTTAGGCTTATTCTTGTCCAATGCGGGTTTTTAACCAATCTTGCCTCCTTAGGCTTATTCTTGTCCAATGCGGGTTTTTAACCAATCTTGCCTCCTTAGGCTTATTCTTGTCCAATGCGGGTTTTTAACCAATCTTGCCTCCTTAGGCTTATTCTTGTCCAATGCGGGTTTTTAACCAATCTTGCCTCCTTAGGCTTATTCTTGTCCAATGCGGGTTTTTAACCAATCTTGCCTCCTTAGGCTTATTCTTGTCCAATGCGGGTTTTTAACCAATCTTGCCTCCTTAGGCTTATTCTTGTCCAATGCGGGTTTTTAACCAATCTTGCCTCCTTAGGCTTATTCTTGTCCAATGCGGGTTTTTAACCAATCTTGCCTCCTTAGGCTTATTCTTGTCCAATGCGGGTTTTTAACCAATCTTGCCTCCTTAGGCTTATTCTTGTCCAATGCGGGTTTTTAACCAATCTTGCCTCCTTAGGCTTATTCTTGTCCAATGCGGGTTTTTAACCAATCTTGCCTCCTTAGGCTTATTCTTGTCCAATGCGGGTTTTTAACCAATCTTGCCTCCTTAGGCTTATTCTTGTCCAATGCGGGTTTTTAACCAATCTTGCCTCCTTAGGCTTATTCTTGTCCAATGCGGGTTTTTAACCAATCTTGCCTCCTTAGGCTTATTCTTGTCCAATGCGGGTTTTTAACCAATCTTGCCTCCTTAGGCTTATTCTTGTCCAATGCGGGTTTTTAACCAATCTTGCCTCCTTAGGCTTATTCTTGTCCAATGCGGGTTTTTAACCAATCTTGCCTCCTTAGGCTTATTCTTGTCCAATGCGGGTTTTTAACCAATCTTGCCTCCTTAGGCTTATTCTTGTCCAATGCGGGTTTTTAACCAATCTTGCCTCCTTAGGCTTATTCTTGTCCAATGCGGGTTTTTAACCAATCTTGCCTCCTTAGGCTTATTCTTGTCCAATGCGGGTTTTTAACCAATCTTGCCTCCTTAGGCTTATTCTTGTCCAATGCGGGTTTTTAACCAATCTTGCCTCCTTAGGCTTATTCTTGTCCAATGCGGGTTTTTAACCAATCTTGCCTCCTTAGGCTTATTCTTGTCCAATGCGGGTTTTTAACCAATCTTGCCTCCTTAGGCTTATTCTTGTCCAATGCGGGTTTTTAACCAATCTTGCCTCCTTAGGCTTATTCTTGTCCAATGCGGGTTTTTAACCAATCTTGCCTCCTTAGGCTTATTCTTGTCCAATGCGGGTTTTTAACCAATCTTGCCTCCTTAGGCTTATTCTTGTCCAATGCGGGTTTTTAACCAATCTTGCCTCCTTAGGCTTATTCTTGTCCAATTTGGGTTTTTAATCAATCTTGTGCATCCAATAGATGTGTTTGTGTCATTGGATGAAAATTTAGGTCATTTTCGTTCTCCCTAGGCTTATTCATGTACAATTAGGGTTTTTAACCAATCTTGTGCATCCAATAAGTTCATTTGTGCCATTGGATGAACAGTTAGGTCATTGTCGTCCTCCCAAGGCTTATTCTTGTCCAATTAGGGGTTTTAACCAATCTTGTGGATCAAATAGTTGGGTTTGTGTCATTGGAGGAACATTTAGGTCATTTTGGTCCTCCTTAGGGTTATTCTTGTCCAATTAGGGTTTTTAACCAATTTTGTGCATCCAATTGGTGTGTTTGTGTCATTGGATGAACATTTAGGTCATTTTCGTGATCCGTAGGCTTATTCTTGTCCAATTAGGTTTTTTAACCAATTTTTGCATCCAATAGGTTTGTTAGTGTCATTGGATGAACATTTAGGTCATTTTCGTCCTCCCTAGGCTTATTCTCTTCCAATTAAGGTTTTTAACCAGTATTGTGCATCCTATAGGTTTGTTTGTGTCAATAGATGAACATTTAGGTCATTTTCGTCCTCCCTAGGCTTATTCTCTTCCAATTAAGGTTTTTAACCAGTATTGTGCATCCTATAGGTTTGTTTGTGTCAATAGATGAACATTTAGGTCATTTTCGTCCTCCCTAGGCTTATTCTCTTCCAATTAAGGTTTTTAACCAATATTGTGGATCCTATAGGTTTGTTATTGTCAATAGATGAACATTTAGGTCATTTTCGTTCTCCCTAGTTTTGTTCTTGTCTAATTAGGGTTTTTAATCAATCTTGTGCATCGAATAGGTGTGTTTGTGTCATTGGTTGACAATTTAGGTCATTTTCGTCCTCCCAAGGCTTATTCTTGTCCAATTAGGGTTTTTAATAATCTTGGGCATCCAATAGGTGTGTTTGTGTCATTGGATGAACATTTAGGTCATTTTCGTCGTACGTATGTTTATTCTTGTCCAATAGGTGTGTTTATGTCATTGGATGAACATTTAGGTCATTTTCGTCATCCCTAGGCTTATACTTTTCCAATTAAGGTTTTTAACCAATTTTGTGCATCCTATAGGTTCGTTTGTGTCATTGGATGAACATTTAGGCCATTTTCGTCATCCCTAGGTTTATTATTGTCGAATTTGGGTTTTTAATTAATCTTGTGCATCAAATATGTGTGTTTATGTCATTGGATGAACATTTATGTTATTTTCGTCCTCGTTAGGCTTATTCTTGTCCAATTAGGGTTTTTAATCAATCTTGTGCATCCAATAGGTGTGTTTGTGTCATTGGATGAACATTTAGGTCATTTTCGTCATCCCTAGGCTTATTCTTGTCCAATTATGGTTTTTAACAAATTTTGTGCATCCAATAGGTTTGTTTTTGTCATTGGATGAACATTTTGGTCATTTTCGTCCTCTCTAGGGTTATTCTTTTCCAATTAAGGTTTTTAACCAATATTGTGCATCCTATAGGTTTGTTAGTGTCATTGGATGAACATTTAGGTCATTTTCGTTCTCCCTAGGCTTATTCATGTACAATTAGGGTTTTTAACCAATCTTGTGCATCCAATAAGTTCATTTGTGTCATTGGATGAACAGTTAGGTCATTGTTGTCCTCCCAAGGCTTATTCTTGTCCAATTAGGGGTTTTAACCAATCTTGGGGATCAAATAGGTGTGTTTGTGTCATTGGATGAACATTTAGGTCATTTTGGTCCTCCTTAGGGTTATTCTTGTCCAATTAGGGTTTTTAACCTATTTTGTGCATCCAATAGGTGTGTTTGTGTCATTGGATGAACATTTAGGTCATTTTGGTCCTCCTTAGGGTTATTCTTGTCCAATTAGGGTTTTTAACCTATTTTGTGCATCCAATAGGTGTGTTTGTGTCATTGGATGAACATTTAGGTCATTTTCGTGATCCGTAGGCTTATTCTTGTCCAATTAGGTTTTTTAACCAATTTTTGCATCCAATAGGTTTGTTTGTGTCATAGGACGACAATTTAGGTCATTTTCGTCCTCCCTAGGCTTATTCTTGTCCAATTAGGGTTTTTAATCAATCTTGTGCATCCAATAGGTGTGTTTGTGTCATTGGATGAACATTTAGGTCATTTTATTTATCCCGAGGCTTATTCTTGTCCAATTAGGGTTTTTAACCAATTTTGAGCATCCAATAGGTTTGTTTGTGTCATTGGATGAACATTTAGGTCATTTTCGTCCTCCCTAGGCTTATTCTCTTCCAATTAAGGTTTTTAAAAAATATTGTGCATCCTATAGGTTTGTTAGTGTCAATGGATGAACATTTAGGTCATTTTCGTTCTCCCTAGTTTTGTTCTTTTCTAATTATGGTTTTTAATCAATCTTGTGCATCGAATAGGTGTGTTTGGGTCATTGGATTAACATTTAGGTCATTTTCGTCATCCCTAGGCTTATTCTTGTCCAATTAGGGTTTTTAACCAATTTTGAGCATCCAATAGGTTTGTTTGTGTCATTGGATGAACATTTAGGTCATTTTCGTCCTCCCTAGGCTTATTCTCTTCCAATTAAGGTTTTTAAAAAATATTGTGCATCCTATAGGTTTGTTAGTGTCAATGGATGAACATTTAGGTCATTTTCGTTCTCCCTAGTTTTGTTCTTTTCTAATTATGGTTTTTAATCAATCTTGTGCATCGAATAGGTGTGTTTGGGTCATTGGATTAACATTTAGGTCATTTTCGTCATCCCTAGGCTTATTCTTGTCCAATTAGGGTTTTTAACCAATTTTGTGCATCCATAGGTTTGTTTGTGTCACTGGATGAACATTTAGGTCATTTTCGTTATCCCTAGGTTTATTCTTGTCCAATTACGGTTTTTAATCAATCTTGTGCATCCAATAGGAGTGTTTGTTTCATTGGATGAACATTTAGGTCATTTTCGTCATCGCTAGGCTTATTCTTTTCTAATTAAGGTTTTTAACCAATTTTGTTCATCCTATTGTTTTGTTTGTGTCATTGGATGAACATTTAGGTCATTTTCGTTATCCCTAGGTTTATTATTGTCCAATTTGGGTTTTTAATTAATCTTGTGCATCAAATAGGTGTGTTTGTGTCATTGGATGAACAGTTAGGTCATTGTCGTCCTCCAAAGGCTTATTCTTGTCCAATTAGGGTTTTTAATCAATCTTGTGCGTCCAATAGGTGTGTTTGTGTCATTGGATGAACAGTTAGGTCATTGTCGTCCTCCAAAGGCTTATTCTTGTCCAATTAGGGTTTTTAATCAATCTTGTGCGTCCAATAGGTGTGTTTGTGTCATTGGATGAACATTTAGGTCATTTTCGTTATCCCTAGGTTTATTATTGTCCAATTTGGGTTTTTAATTAATCTTGTGCATCAAATAGGTGTGTTTAAGTCATTGGATGAACATTTATGTCATTTTCGTCCTCCTTAGGCTTATTCTTGTCCAATTAGGGTTTTTAATCAATCTTGTGCGTCCAATAGGTGTGTTTGTGTCATTGGATGAACATTTAGATCATTTTCGTCCTCCCTAGGCTTATTCTTCTCCAATTAGGGGTTTTAACCAATCTTGTGGATCAAATAGGTGTGTTTGTGTCATCGGATGAAGATTTAGGTCGTTTTCGTCCTCCCTAGGCTTATTATTGTCAAATTAGCGTTTTTAATAAATCTAGTGCATCCAATAGCCGTGTTTGTGTCATTGGATGAACATTTAGGTCATTTTCGTCCTCCCTAGGCTTATTCATGTCCAATTAGGGTTTTTAACCAATCTTGTGCATCCAATAAGTTCATTTGTGTCATTGGATTAACATTTAGGTCATTTTCGTCATCCCTAGGCTTATTCTCGTCCAATTAGGCTTTTTAACAAATTTTGTGCATCCAATAGGTATGTTTGTGTCATTGGATGAACATTTAGGTCATTGTCGTCCTCCAAAGGCTTATTCTTGTCCAATTAGGGTTTTTAACCAATCTTGTGGATCAAATAGGTGTGTTTGTGTCATTGGATGAACATTTAGGTCATTTTCGTCATGCCTAGGCTTAATCTTGTCCAATTAGGGTTTTTAACCAATTTTGTGCATCCAATAGGTTTGTTTGTTTCATTGGATGAACATTTAGGTCATTGTCGTCCTCCAAAGGCTTATTCTTGTCCAATTAGGGTTTTTAACCTATTTTGTGCATCCAATAGGTATGTTTGTGTCATTGGATGAACATTTAGGTCATTGTCGTCCTCCAAAGGCTTATTCTTGTCCAATTAGGGTTTTTAACCTATTTTGTGCATCCAATAGGTATGTTTGTGTCATTGGATGAACATTTAGGTCATTTTCATCCTCCATAAGCTTATTCCTGTTCAATTAGGGATTTTAACGAATCTTGTGTATCCAATAGTTGTGTTTGTGTCATAGGACGACAATTTATGTCATTTTCTTCCTCCCTAGGCTTATTCTTGTCCAATTAGGGTTTTTAACTAATTTTGTGTATCCAATAGTTGTGTTTGTGTCATAGGATGACAATTTAGGTCATTTTCGTCCTCCTTAGGCTTATTCTTGTCAAATTAGGGTTTTTAACCAATTTTGTGCATCCAATAGGTTTGTTTGTGTCATTGGATGAACATTTAGGTCATTTTCGTCCTCCCTAGGCTTATTCTTTTCCAATTAAGGTTTTTAACCAATATTGTGCATCCTATAGGTTTGTTAGTGTCATTGGATGAACATTTAGGT
>NW_027334377.1:7710-12063 GCF_000331145.2 Cicer arietinum
GTGTGTTTGTGTCATTGGATGAACATTTAGGTCATTTTCGTCCTCCCTAGGCTTATTCATGCCCAATTGGGGTTTTTAACCAATCTTGTGCATCCAATAAGTTCATTTGTGTCATTGGATTAACATTTAGGTCATTTTCGTCATCCCTAGGCTTATTCTCGTCCAATTAGGCTTTTTAACAAATTTTGTGCATCCAATTGGTATGTTTGTGTCATTGGATTAACATTTAGGTCATTTTCGTCATCCCTAGGCTTATTCTCGTCCAATTATGCTTTTTAACAAATTTTGTGCATCCAATAGGTATGTTTGTGTCATTGGATGAACATTTAGGTCATTGTCGTCCTAGAAAGGCTTATTCTTGTCCAATTAGGGGTTTTAACCAATCTTGTGGATCAAATAGGTGTGTTTGTGTCATTGGATGAACATTTAGGTCATTTTCGTCCTACCAAGGCTTATACTTATCCAATTTGGGTTTTTTTTATCAATCTTGTGCATCCAATAGGTGTGTTTGTGTCATTGGATGAACATTTAGGTCATTTTCATCCTCCATAAGCTTATTTCTATTCAATTAGGGATTTTAACGAATCTTGTGTATCCAATAGTTGTGTTTGTGTCATAGGACGACAATTTATGTCATTTTCGTCCTCCCTAGGCTTATTCTTGTCCAATTAGGGTTTTTAATCAATCTTGTGCATCCAATAAGTGTGTTTGTGTCATTGGATGAACATTTAGGTCATTGTCGTCCTCCCAAGGCTTATTCTTGTCCAATTAGGGGTTTAACCAATCTTGTGGATCAAATAGGTGTGTTTGTGTCATTGGATGAACATTTAGGTCATTTTCGTCCTCCTTAGGCTTATTCTTGTCCAATTAGGGTTTTTAATCAATCTTGTGCATCCAATAGGTGTATTGTTGTCGTATTAGGGTTTTTAACCAATTTTGTGCATCCAATAGGTTTGTTTGTGTCATTGGATGAACTTTTAGGTCATTTTCGTCCTCCCTAGGCTTATTCTTTTCCATTTAAGGTTTTTAACCAATATTGTGTATCCTATAGGTTTGTTAGTGTCATTGGGTGAACATTTAGGTCATTTTCATCCTCCATAAGCTTATTCCTGTTCAATTAGGGATTTTAACGAATCTTGTGTATTCATTCTCGTCCAATTAGGCTTTTTAACAAATGTTGTGCATGCAATAGGTATGTTTGTGTCATTGGATGAACTTTTAGGTCATTTTCGTCCTCCTTAGGCTTATTCTTTTCCAATTAGGGTTTTTAACCAATTTCGTGCATCCAATAGGTTTGTTTGTATCATTGGATGAACGTTTAGGTCATTTTCGTCCTCCTTAGGCTTATTCTTTTCCAATTAGGGTTTTTAACCAATTTCGTGCATCCAATAGGTTTGTTTGTATCATTGGATGAACGTTTAGGTCATTTTCGTCCTCCTTAGGCTTATTCTTTTCCAATTAGGGTTTTTAACCAATTTCGTGCATCCAATAGGTTTGTTTGTATCATTGGATGAACGTTTAGGTCATTTTCGTCCTCCTTAGGCTTATTCTTTTCCAATTAGGGTTTTTAACCAATTTCGTGCATCCAATAGGTTTGTTTGTATCATTGGATGAACGTTTAGGTCATTTTCGTCCTCCTTAGGCTTATTCTTTTCCAATTAGGGTTTTTAACCAATTTCGTGCATCCAATAGGTTTGTTTGTATCATTGGATGAACGTTTAGGTCATTTTCGTCCTCCTTAGGCTTATTCTTTTCCAATTAGGGTTTTTAACCAATTTCGTGCATCCAATAGGTTTGTTTGTATCATTGGATGAACGTTTAGGTCATTTTCGTCCTCCTTAGGCTTATTCTTTTCCAATTAGGGTTTTTAACCAATTTCGTGCATCCAATAGGTTTGTTTGTATCATTGGATGAACGTTTAGGTCATTTTCGTCCTCCTTAGGCTTATTCTTTTCCAATTAGGGTTTTTAACCAATTTCGTGCATCCAATAGGTTTGTTTGTATCATTGGATGAACGTTTAGGTCATTTTCGTCCTCCTTAGGCTTATTCTTTTCCAATTAGGGTTTTTAACCAATTTCGTGCATCCAATAGGTTTGTTTGTATCATTGGATGAACGTTTAGGTCATTTTCGTCCTCCTTAGGCTTATTCTTTTCCAATTAGGGTTTTTAACCAATTTCGTGCATCCAATAGGTTTGTTTGTATCATTGGATGAACGTTTAGGTCATTTTCGTCCTCCTTAGGCTTATTCTTTTCCAATTAGGGTTTTTAACCAATTTCGTGCATCCAATAGGTTTGTTTGTATCATTGGATGAACGTTTAGGTCATTTTCGTCCTCCTTAGGCTTATTCTTTTCCAATTAGGGTTTTTAACCAATTTCGTGCATCCAATAGGTTTGTTTGTATCATTGGATGAACGTTTAGGTCATTTTCGTCCTCCTTAGGCTTATTCTTTTCCAATTAGGGTTTTTAATCAATCTTGTGCATCGAATAGGTGTGTTTGTTGTTTATTATTATGACCTCGAAATAATCAGAATATATCAGTCTTTAATCAAATTAAAGCAATATTACATACACAGCGGAATTATAAAGCGGCATACACGATTAGCAATTAAAAGTAAAAAGATAAAGGATTATGAGAACATTGTCTTTTCTCTCAAGAATACTTTTTCAGCTCTCTCAATGATTACGGATAATCTTTTTGGCTTCGATCTGAAAAAGCAATATCAGAATGTTAACAATTTGTTATTGAGAGTTCTTTAGTATTATCAAGAATATTCAAAGTGTTTATTAGATTGTTATTGAGAGAATGATTGAAAACAGTTTATATAGTTTCTGAAAAACATCTTAATAAATTGATTTGCCAATCGATTCATTAAAGTTATAAAATAGGTCAAATCGATTTGCCAATCGATTATCGCGTGTCTTGTTTTTCTTGAATCTTAAAACTATATAAGCCAATCGATTTATCAATCGATTCTTTAAACAAACTCTTTTCAGTGATTATGTTAAGACTTATATGCATCAATTTCGTAATCGATTACAGGTGTTATGTTCAAAGTAAAAATCACACCAATCGATTACTTAATCGATTTAGTAAGTCTCATAATCGATTTACAAATACTCAGAATCGATTTGTCAACAAGCTCAAAGTTCACTGTGATTTCAAAACGTTCTTTCAATCGATTTGCCAATCGATTGTGTTCAAGACAGTGACTCAGCTATTTGATGTTTAATCAACGTGCCAATCGATTTGTTTGTATTTGCCTGAAAAGTTCTTACCTGATGTTTAGTTCAATCGATTTCCCAATCGATTGCAACCAAACTTAACATGATTGAAATACACACAATAGATTGTCCAATCGATTGTGTTTGTCACAGGGTAAGTTATTTTTCAAATATTATCTAAGCAATCGATTTGCCAATCGATTACCCTGGAAATTGGATCCTCACTGTGACTTGATCAATCGATTTGCCAGTCGATTGGTTTCAATCAGTTTTTGATTTGTGATATGTACAATCGATGTGCCAATCGATTTGCCTGAAAACAGGTTGCCACTGACTTGTGCAGTTTTCATTTCTAATTGTGCCAGTCGATTGCCTAATCGATTATACAATCACAAACAGTTATGTTTTCTTACACCCTTGTTATGAAACCGATTGCCCAATCGATTTACTCAGTCGATGATCAACTTTTGTTGATTTCTTGTGTTCTAAGCAATTTGTATCAAGTGTGTAGGATTCAATTGTTGTTCCTGAAATCTTGCTCAATAAAAAAGTTAGATTTATCATATGATGTATGAACATTGTATGTTTGTTAATTATGTCAAAATTAGGATTCAAGGACTAAAGTCCAACATTTGTGTCATTAGATGAACATTTAGGTCATTTTCGTCATCCCTAGGCTTCTTATTGTCAATTAGGGTTTTTATCAATCTTGTGCATCCAATAGGTGTGTTTGTGTCATTGGATGAACATTTAGGCCATTTTCGTCCTCCCAAGGCTTATTCTTCTCCAATTAGGGGTTTTAACCAATCTTGTGGATCAAATAGGTGTGTTTGTGTCATTGGATGAACATTTAGGCCATTTTCGTCCTCCCAAGGCTTATTCTTCTCCAATTAGGGGTTTTAACCAATCTTGTGGATCAAATAGGTGTGTTTGTGTCATTGGATGAACATTTAGGCCATTTTCGTCCTCCCTATGCTTATTCTTGCCCAATTAGGGTTTTTAACCAATCTGGTGCTTTCAATAAGTTCATTTGTGTCATCGGACTATCATTTAGGTCATTTTTCTCGTCCCTAGGCTTATTCGTGTCCAATTAGGGTTTTTAACCAATTTTGTGCATCCAATAGTTT
>NW_027334378.1:0-1722 GCF_000331145.2 Cicer arietinum
TTTCCCAATCGATTTACTCAGTCAAAATTCAACTTTTGTTGATTTCTTGTGTTCCAAGCAATAGGTTTCAAGTGTGTAGGATTCGATTGTAGTTCCTGAAATCTTGCTCAATTGAGATGTTAGATTTATCATATGATGTTGGACAAGAATAAGTTTAGGGAGGACAAAAATGAACTAAACGTTCATCCAATAACACAAACACACCTATTTTATGCACATGATTGGTTAAAAAACCTAATTTGACAAGAATAAGCCTAGGGAGGACAAAAATGACCTAATTGTTCATCCAATGACACAAACACACCTATTGGATGCACAAGATTGGTTAAAAACCCTAATTGGACAAGAATAAGCCTAGGGAGGACAAAAATGACCTAATTGTTCATCCAATGACACAAACACACCTATTGGATGCACAAGATTGGTTAAAAACCCTAATTGGACAAGAATAAGCCTAGGGAGGACAAAAATGACCTAATTGTTCATCCAATGACACAAACACACCTATTGGATGCACAAGATTGGTTAAAAACCCTAATTGGACAAGGATAAGCCTAGGGAGGACGAAAATGACCTAAATGTTCATCCAATGACACAAACACACCTATTCAATGCACAAGATTGGTTAAAAACCGTAGTTGGACAAGAATAAGTTTAGGGAGGACGAAAATGAACTAAACGTTCATCCAATAACACAAACACACCTATTGGATGCACATGATTGGTTAAAAAACCTATTTTGACAAGAATAAGCCTAGGGAAGACAAAAAAGACATAATGTTCATCCAATGACACAAACACACCTATTGGATGCACAAGGTTGGTTAAAAACCCTAATTGGACTAGAATAAACCTTGGGAGGAAAAAAATGACCTAAATGTAGATCCAATGACACAAATAAACTTATTGGATGCACAAGATTGGTTAAAAACCCTAATTGGACTAGAATAAACCTTGGGAGGAAAAAAATGACCTAAATGTAGATCCAATGACACAAATAAACTTATTGGATGCACAAGATTGGTTAAAGACCCTAATTGTACAAGAATAAGACTTGGGAGCACGAAAATGACCTAAATGTTCATCCAATGACTCTAAAACACCTATTGGATGCACAAGATTGGTTAAAAACCCTAGTTGGAGAAGAATAAGTCTAGGAAGGACGAAAATGACCTAAATGTTCATCCAATAAAACAAACACTCCTATTGAATTGGTTAAAAAATCCTAATTGGACAAGAATAAGCCTAGGGGGGACCAAAAAGACCAAAATGTTAATCCCATGACACAAATGAACTTATTGGAAGAATAAGATTGGTTAAAACCCTAATTGGACAAGAATTAGCCTAGGGAGGACGAAAATGACCTAAATGTTCATCCAATGACACAAACACACCTATTCAATGCACAAGATTGGTTAAAAACTGTAGTTGGACAGAAATAAGTTTAGGGAGGACAAAAATGAACTAAATGTTCATCCAATGACACAAACACACCTATTGGATGCACATGATTGGTTAAAAAACATATTTTGACAAGAATAAGCCTAGGGAGGAAAAAATGACCTAAATGTTCATCCAATGACACAAACACACCTATTGGATGCACAAGATTGGTTAAAAACTCTAATTGGACTAGAATAAACCTTGGGAGGACAAAAATAACCTAAATGTAAATCCAATGACACAAATAAACTTATTGCATGCACAAGATTGGTTAAAAAC
>NW_027334379.1:0-1543 GCF_000331145.2 Cicer arietinum
TGCACAAGATTGGTTAAAATCCCAAGTTGGACAAGAATAAACCTATGGAGGACCAAAATGACCCAAAATGTTCATCCAATGACACAAACACACCTGTTGGATGCACAAGATTGGTTAAAAACCGTAATTGGAGTAGAATAAACCTATGGAGGACGAAAATGACCTAAATGTTCATCCAATGACACAAACACACCTATTGGATGCACAAGATTGGTTAAAAACCGTAATTGGAGTAGAATAAACCTATGGAGGACGAAAATGACCTAAATGTTCATCCAATGACACAAACACACCTATTGGATGCACAAGATTGGTTAAAAACCCTAGTTGGACAAGAATAAGTGTAGGAAGGACGAAAATGACCTAAATCTTCATCCAATGACACAAATACACGTATTGGATGCACAAGATTGGTTAAAAACCCTAATTGGACTAGAATACACCTACGGAGGACAAAAATGACCTAAATCTTTATCCAATGACACAAACACATCTATTGGATGCACAAGATTGGTAAAAAATCCAAGTTGGACAAGAATAAACCTATGGAGGACGAAAATGACCTAAATGTTCATCCAATGACACAAACACACCTATTGGATGCACAAGATTGGTTAAAAACCGTAATTGGAGTAGAATAAACCTATGGAGGACGATAATGACCTAAATGTTCATCCAATGACACAAACACACCTATTGGATGCACAAGATTGGTTAAAAACCGTAATTGGAGTAGAATAAACCTATGGAGGACGAAAATGACCTAAATGTTCATCCAATGACACAAACACACCTATTGGATGCACAAGATTGGTTAAAAACCGTAATTGGAGTAGAATAAACCTATGGAGGACGAAAATGACCTAAATGTTCATCCAATGACACAAACACACCTATTGGATGCACAAGATTGGTTAAAAACCGTAATTGGAGTAGAATAAACCTATGGAGGACGAAAATGACCTAAATGTTCATCCAATGACACAAACACACCTATTGGATGCACAAGATTGGTTAAAAACCGTAATTGGAGTAGAATAAACCTATGGAGGACGAAAATGACCTAAATGTTCATCCAATGACACAAACACACCTATTGGATGCACAAGATTGGTTAAAAACCGTAATTGGAGTAGAATAAACCTATGGAGGACGAAAATGACCTAAATGTTCATCCAATGACACAAACACACCTATTGGATGCACAAGATTGGTTAAAAACCGTAATTGGAGTAGAATAAACCTATGGAGGACGAAAATGACCTAAATGTTCATCCAATGACACAAACACACCTATTGGATGCACAAGATTGGTTAAAAACCGTAATTGGAGTAGAATAAACCTATGGAGGACGAAAATGACCTAAATGTTCATCCAATGACACAAACACACCTATTGGATGCACAAGATTGGTTAAAAACCGTAATTGGAGTAGAATAAACCCAAGCCAATGGGGGACCAAAATGACGTAAATGTTCGTCTAATGACACAAACACACCTATTGGATGCACAAGATTGGTTAAATCCCTAATTGGACTAGAA
>NW_027334380.1:0-1383 GCF_000331145.2 Cicer arietinum
GACACAGGAAAAGAGTCAATGGCATTTAATCAGAAAGTTTTGTGTTTAAAGCGATTGGGTAATTGATTTCAAGTTTGTTCTCTTTTGTTTAAAGAATCGATTGTTTTAGCCCAGGATTCAAAGTTCAGAGATGTGTATTGAAATGTGCCCGGGCGTCGATTGGAAAATCGACTAGTTCAGTATTCAACGTTAAGACAATCGATTTGGGAATCGATTAAGTAACTCTGG
Source organism: Cicer arietinum (assembly GCF_000331145.2). Taxonomy (NCBI): domain Eukaryota; kingdom Viridiplantae; phylum Streptophyta; class Magnoliopsida; order Fabales; family Fabaceae; genus Cicer; species Cicer arietinum. Next base: position 229 of record NW_027334380.1, read on the forward strand.
ACATCGATTTGGAAATCGACTTAAAATGTGACCGTTGTGACTATTTCTCACTAGCCGTTGAAGGTAATTATTACCAAATCGATTGAGGATTTCCAGAAACGGTAACATAGTCGATTGAGCAATCGATTTACTTGTTCAAAGGTTTAAATAGGAACAGTTCTAAATCGATTTCTTCACTGATTATCTCCAGATTTCGCGAAACAGACCCAAGTCCATACCCCTTCACCTTCATCATCTTCAACAAGTGGAACTCCTTCACCTCCACCTACTGTGTCTAAAAGGATTCCAATTCCTACGCATAAGATCCTTGCCAAGGACAATGGCAAGCAACCTGCACTTAATCAAGAGGTATCTAAGAAAAGGAAGGAACCACCACCAAGGACAAGGGCAAGCAACCTGCACTTAATCAAGAGGTATCTAAGAAAAGGAAGGAACCACCAACTGAGAAGCTTTTGGCTGATGCTATGAAAGAAGTTTCTTAGAAGAAAAAGAAGCCTGTTACATCACCCCCACCTAAGAAAACTCCTGCACCTAAGGATAAGGATGCAGAAGTCACCATTCCAGCAGAATTTCTTAAAAGGAAAATCCATGAGGGTAGGACTCTGGATTTTGCCTACTTTGATACAGAAGGCTTCACATTCCAAGATCATTTGAGATTTCATGGTCTTGAAGGTTTTCTTTCATCTACTCTGGACAGTTATCCAAAACTGATAAGGGAATTTTACGCAAACTTCAAGCTTACTGATAAGGGATTCAAGACTCAGATTAAAGGTAAAAGGTTATCAATGTCCTTTGAAGATTTTGCTGAGCTGACAGGATTGCCATTCCACGGAACATCTTTAGACGGCAGTTCTGATGCGGATGCAGCTGACGAAGGATGGGAAGCATCGCTGGACAGGCACACGGCAGTGAAAGATATTATGGTTGATGGTTTTGTTGAAACCATCTCATTGCCAATTGGTCAGATGAAGGTACAACAACGAATGCTTATGTATACACTAACAAGGATGCTTGTACCTCGATCAGGAAATCACGCGGTTGTTCAGAAGCTAGATATTCTACTGTTATGGGGATTATCCAAAGAGCTAAAGATGAGTTGGACCTGGATTGTGCTAAGGCACATGCTAGAAGCTTCGCAGAGTAAAATTATGTTGC
>NW_027334380.1:2107-4165 GCF_000331145.2 Cicer arietinum
TGTTGTTCCTGAAATGATTGAATATCAATAAAATAGTTAGATAATGGTAAGAAAATAAGGTATGCAAGTTAGATATGTTGGACTTTAGTCCTCTTAATCCTAGTTTTGACATAATTAACAAACATACAATGTTCATACATCATATGATAAATCTAACATTTGAATTGAGCAAGATTTCAGGAACAACAATCCAATCCTACACACTTGGAACAAATTGCTTGGAACACAAGAAATCAACAAAAGTTGATTATTCACTGAGTAAATCGATTGGGAAATCGATTTCATAACAAGGGTGTAAGGATAAGTATATGTTTGTGATTGTATAATCGATTGGGAAATCGACTGACTAAATTAGAATTGAAAATTGAACAAGTCAGTGGCAACCTGATTTACAGGTTAATCGATTGACAAATCGATTGTACATATCACAAAATGAAAACTGATTGCAACTAATCGACTGGCAAATCGATTGGGAAGTCACAGGGCACTAGGAAATCGATTGGCAAATCGATTGCCTAAATAAAATTTCAAAAGGAACTTAAGCCTTGACTAACACAATCGATTGGACAATCTATTGTGAGAATTTCAATCAAGTTAAGTTTGGTTACAATCGATTGGGAAATCGATTGAACTAAACATCTGGAAAGAACTTTTCAGAAAACAAATACCAAATCGACTGGCACTTCGATTAACATGAAATTAACTGAGTCACTGTTTTGGAACACAATCGATTGGGAAATCGATTGAAACAAACTTTTTGAAACACAATCGATTGGGGAATCGATTGAAACAAATGTTTTGATATCACAGTAAATTCCCAGTTTGTGGCCAAATCGATTATGCGTATTTGTGAATCGATTTATTCTGAAAAGTGCTTTAAAAGAATCGATTGGTAAATCGATTAGCTTATATAGTTTCAAGATTAAAGAAAAACAAGACTCGCGATAATCGATTGGCAAATCAATTAGACATGTTTTATAACTTTAATGAATCGATTGGTAAATCGAGTTAATAGTTGTTTTTCAGAAACTATATAAACTGTTTTTCAATCTTTTTCTCTCAGAACCTTGATCATAACTTTCATAATTCTGAGAACTCAAGATAACTTCAATAACAGATCACAATACACTTTGTTAACAATCTGATACTGCTTTTTCAGATCAAGATCAAAAGATTATCCATAATCATTGAGAGAGCTGAAAAAGTATTCTTGAGAGAAAAGACAATGTCCTCATGAACAATCATTGAATATCCAGATTCGTGAGAAGACACATTGATCAAGATTGAAGACTTCTTTTTGTACTTCTCTTAATCTGTCTGTAACAATACTTTGAAACGAAACAAAAGCGAGAAAGCCAGCTAGAAACTGGTGGCTACCTTCTTGGGTGAGAGGGCTCAACAAGAAGGAGTCGTACTTTGATTTTGGGTTAGACTGCTGAGTGTCTACAAGGATCAATGGGTTGATAGAAAGCCAGCTAGAAATTGGTGGCTACCTTCTTGGGTGAGAGAGCTCAACAAGAAGGATTCGTACTGTGATTCTGTGTTAGACTCCTGAGTGTCTACAAGGATCAGAGGGTGATCAATAGGAAAGAGATCATTAGAGATAGATAGGTTTCGGGGATGAAACTGGACAATCTGTAATTGATTCTTTCTATTGGAGAAGAAAATCTGAAATCCGTTTGGATTGTCAGGACTGGATGTAGGTTGTCTCGTTGACAACTGAACAGGGATAAATTCTTGGTGCAATCTTCTCTAACCCTAAACTCCTTTAATTTTCTATTTTGCAATATTTGTATGTGTGATTAATATTAGATGCATGCTAAACATATTATGTGTTAGGTAATATTGTATAAACTGGTAATATTAGATGCATGTTAAACATTTGTGTTAGGTAATATTGTATGCCGCAATTTAATTCCGTTGTGTGTATGAAATTGATTTAATTTCTTAAAAAACTGATACATTTCGATTATTTCGAAGTCATAATAATCAACACAATATGTTCATTTGTGTCATTGGATTAACATTTCGGTCATTTTCGTCCTCCCTAGGCTTATT
>NW_027334381.1:0-1454 GCF_000331145.2 Cicer arietinum
AAACCAATCTTGTGCATACAATAGGTGTGTTTGTGTCATTGGAAGAACATTTAGGTCCTTTTCGTCCTCCCTAGGATTATTCTTGTCCAACTTGGGTTTCTAACCAATCTTGTGCATACAATCGGTGTGTTTGTATCATTGGATGAATATTTAGGTCATTTTCTGCCTCCCTAGGTTTATTCTTGTCCAACTTGGAGTTTTAACCAATCTTGTGAATCCAATAGGTGTGTTTGTGTCATTGGATGAACATTTAGGTCATTTTCGTCCTCCCTAGACTTATTCTTGTCCAACTAGGGTTTTTAACCAATCTTGTGCATACAATAGGTGTGTTTGTATCATTGGATGAACATTTAGGTCATTTTCATCCTCCCTTGGCTTATTCTTGTTCAATTAGGGTTTTTAACCAATCTTGTGCATCCCATAAGTTCATTTGTGTCATTGGATCAACATATAGGTCATTTTCGTCCTCCCTAGGTTTATTCTAGTCTAATTAGGGTTTTAACAAATCTTGTGCGTCCAATAGGTGTGTTTGTGTCATTGGATGAACATTTAGGTCATTTTCGTCCTTCTTACACTTATTCATGTCTAATTAGGGTTTTTAACCAATCTTGTGAATCCAATAAGTTCATTTGTGTCATTGGATGATCATTTAGGTCATTTTCGTCCTCCCTAGGTTTATTCTAGTCCAATTAGGGTTTTTAACCAATCTTGTGCATCCAATAGGTGTGTTTGTGTCATTGGATGAACATTTAGGTCATTTTAATCCTCCCTTGGCTTATTCTTGTCCAATTAGGGTTTTTAACCAATCTTGTGCATCCAATAGGTGTGTTTGTGTCATTGGATGAACATTTAGGTCATTTTAATCCTCCCTTGGCTTATTCTTGTCCAATTAGGGTTTTTAACCAATCTTGTGCATCCAATAGGTGTGTTTGTGTCAATGAATGAACATTTAGGTCATTTTCGTCCTTCCTAGTTTTATTCTTGTCCAACTTGTGTTTCTAACCAATCTTGTGCATCCAATAAGTGTGTTTGTGTCATTGGATGAACATTTAGGTCATTTTCGTCCTCCCTAGATTTATTCTTATCCAACTAGGGTTTTTAACCAATCTTGTCCATACAATTGGTGTGTTTGTGTGATTGAATGAAAATTTAGGTCATTTTCGTCCTCCCTTGACTTATTCTTGTCCAACTAGGGTTTTTTGACCAATCTTTTGCATACAATAGGTGTGTTTGTGTCATTGGATGAACATTTAGGTCATTTTCGTCCTCCCTAGACTTATTCTTATCCAACTAGGGTTTTTAACCAATGTTGTGCATCCAATAGGTGTGTTTGTGTCATTGGAAGAACGTTTAGGTCATTTTCGTCTTCCCTAAGTTTATTCTTGTCCAACTTGGGTTTTGAACCAATCTTGTGCATCCAATAGGTGTGTTTGTGTCATTGGATGAACATTTAG
>NW_027334382.1:0-765 GCF_000331145.2 Cicer arietinum
ATGCACAAGATTGGTTAAAAACCCTAATTCGACTAGAATAAACCTAGGGAGGACGAAAAAGACTTAATTATTAATCCAATGACACAAATGAACTTATTGCATGCACAACATTGGTTAAAAACCTTAATTGGACAAGAATAAGTCTAGGGAGGACGAAAATGACCTAAATGTTCATCCAAATACATAAACACACCTATTGGATGCACAAGATTGGTTAAAAACCCTAATTGGACAAGAATAAACCTAGGGAGGACGAAAATGACGTAAATATTTATCCAATGACAGAAATGAACTTATTGTATGCACAAGAGTGGTTAAAAACCCTAATTAGACAAGAATAAGTCTAGGGAGGACGAAAATGACCTAAATGTTCATCGAATGACACAAACAAACCTATAGGACGCACAAGATTGGTTAAAAACCCTAATTGGACAAGAATAAACTTTGGGAGGACGAAAATGACCTTAATGTTAATCCAATGACACAAATGAACATATTGGATGCAAAAGATTGGTTAAAAACCCTAATTGGACATAAATATGTCTAGGGAGGACGAAAATGACCTAAATGTTCATCCAATGACACAAACACACCTATTGGATGCACCAGATTGGTTAAAAACCCTAATTGGACAAGAATAAACCTAGGGATGACGAAAATGACCTAAATGTTAATCCAATGACCCAAATGAACATATTGGATGCACAAGATTGGTTAAAAACCCTAATTGGACAAGAATAAGCCTAGGGAGGACGAAAATGACCT
>NW_027334382.1:846-1498 GCF_000331145.2 Cicer arietinum
AAAATGACATAAATGTTCATCCAATGACACAAATGAACTTATTGGATGCACAAGATTGGGTAAAAACCCTAATTGGACCAAAATAAACTTAGGGAGGACGAAAATGACCTAAATGTTCATCCAATGACACAAATGAACTTACTGTATGCACAAGATTGGTTAAAAACCCTAATTTGACAAGAATAAGTCTAGGGAGGACGAAAATGACCTAAATGTTCATCCAATGACACAAATGAACTTACTGTATGCACAAGATTGGTTAAAAACCCTAATTTGACAAGAATAAGTCTAGGGAGGACGAAAATGACCTAAATGTTCATCCAATGACACAAATGAACTTACTGTATGCACAAGATTGGTTAAAAACCCTAATTTGACAAGAATAAGTCTAGGGAGGACGAAAATGACCTAAATGTTCATCCAATGACACAAATGAACTTACTGTATGCACAAGATTGGTTAAAAACCCTAATTTGACAAGAATAAGTCTAGGGAGGACGAAAATGACCTAAATGTTCATCGAATGACACAAACACACCTATAGGACGCACAAGATTGGTTAAAAACCCTAATTGGAGAATAATAAACTTAGGGAGGACGAAAATGACGTAAATGTTAAACCAATGACACAAATGAACTTATTGCATGCACA
>NW_027334383.1:0-338 GCF_000331145.2 Cicer arietinum
TGGGTTTAAGCATGTGTAAACCCTAATTGTTAATAAAATAAAACAACCAAATAAAAAAAAAAAGAATTGGACGGGCAACTCTAAAACCAAAGAGGAAACACAACAACAACCTATCATTTGGCACCGGTGATCGATAACTGTTTCATAAACGTTTCTCCATTTTTCCCAAAATTTCAGTATGTTTTTTTACTCATTTAATTTACGATATTTGTGTGGTAGTTGATATTTGTCATTATTGTGATGTTGGATGTTGAATGAAATTATGTGTATATGTCTGATTAGACGAATTTAAGTAATGTGATAATAAAATATGGATGCATGGTATGATATATGCTTAC
>NW_027334383.1:984-2694 GCF_000331145.2 Cicer arietinum
CATTACATTTTCTTGTGATTGTTTTGTCATGATTAATATGTATTATGCGTGATAATAATGTATGTGATGATTTGATGTTGCAGTGAAGTGTATTGATTCTTCTTGATTTTGACTATATAATGTGATGTTTTTCCTTGAAGAATGTTTGTGTAATGATACACTTTATTGATGATTAATTGCGTGTTCTTCTTATTTATATCATACTATCAACATGATTTCAAAACTCACCTCCTTCGTTGTTTGTGTTTGACTGGCTTGGCCCTGCGTTTGCAAAATCGCAGTTATTCCAGGTTAATGAGTCTCGAAGTTCAAGTTTGGGAGAAACCGCGCTCTAATAGGTGATACCGAGAATTAAGAGTTGTAATGTGTATTATACTTATGTTACAAATGACTTTTTATATGAAAACTTAGTACGAGTAAGTCTTGGGAATTAAATCAAGAAATTCTAGTTCATTCAAGTTCATTGATATTGCATTGTTTTAATTGAGGAACAAAGTTCAATTGTTACATGTCTATTTAGAGAAACGTGATATCCTAAATTAGATATTAAAGTTTTTATTCTCTTTAACAAATTTCTTTATCCGCTGCAAGTTTTCTTCAAATAATTTAGTAAAAATTATTATATATGTTATTTTAGGGTTTAGGGTGTCACATAGGTGAGTTTTGAAATCATGATGATAATATGATACAAGTAAGAAGAACACGCAAACAATCATAATAGAACCGTCTCATTACACAAACATGCCTCAAGAAAATATCACATTAAAAAGACAAAATCACTAAAGGAAAGTCAATAAATTTCACTATAACATCAAATCGTCTAAGATAAATTATCAGGACACACGATACATATTAATCACAACAAAACAATCACAATATAATGCAATGTTATGCATGAGCTTAAACTCTACTTCACAATGTGGTACCATTCTAACACTGAAGTACTTGATTAGGAGGCTTGATCTTATGCCATCATCCCGGTGAACTAACAATTCAAATTGGCCTTGTCCTCATAGATCCCCTGAACTCAACCTGAGACACCTATACGCGACAGTCGAGGTAAATGTGTGTTGCATGATAGCTCCCAACATTGGGAGTGCTATCTCCAAGTCACTTAGGAATCTCCACCTGAATACCTCCAAGGTCTAACAATCTTGCCTTAAGATTCAACAGCAGACCGCCACAATCGGTCTTAATGGAATAAAATAATATTCATTTCACAAATTCTCAATATTTATTTTCTCCCCTCGTTGACCTATGATACTCCATTAAGACCGTCACCTCAAACACAAATTGGAATCACCATTATTTCATCAACGATGGGGTTACTTCAATATTCTCATCACAAATTTGCAACATAACTATCATTAATCATATCTCATCAGATTTACTCATCAAAATTTTATGGCATCACTATCATCAATCATAAATCATCACATTAACTTCTCACAAATTTATAACATCATTATTATTAATTATACATCATCATAATCACATAAACTTATCAAAATGCATCCACCTTTTACTATCACATCACATAAACACGTCTAATCAAACATATACATAAAATTCATTCGACATCCAATATCATAATAGTAACAAATATCACACATTTAATAAAAATAAATCAAACATCCCAATAATATCAAATGTCACACATATAATGAAGATAAATCAATCAACACCTTATAAATATTTATATTCCACATT
>NW_027334384.1:0-799 GCF_000331145.2 Cicer arietinum
CACAAACACACCTTTTGGATGCACAAGAACGGCTAAAAACCCTAATTGGACTAGAATAAACCACTGAGGATGAAAATGACCTAAATGTTCATCCAATGACACAAACACACCTATTGGAGGCACGAGATTGGTTAAAAACACTAATTGGGCAAGAATAAACCTAGGGAGGACGAAAATGACCTAAATGTTCATCCAATGACACAAACACACCTATTGGATGCACGAGATTGGTTAAAAACACTAATTGGGCAAGAATAAACCTAGGGAGGACGAAAATGACCTAAATGTTCATCCAATGACACAAACACACCTATTGGATGCACGAGATTGGTTAAAAACACTAATTGGGCAAGAATAAACCTAGGGAGGACGAAAATGACCTAAATGTTCATCCAATGACACAAACACACCTTTTGGATGCACAAGAACGGCTAAAAACCCTAATTGGACTAGAATAAACCAGGGGGGATGAAAATGACCTAAATGTTCATCCAATGACACAAACACACCTTTTGGATGCACAAGTTGGTTAAAAACCCTAATTGGACTGGAATAAACCTAGGGAAGACGAAAATGACGTAAATGTTAATCCAATGACACAAATGAACATATTGGATGCATAAGATTGGTTAAAAACCCTAATTGGACAAGAATAAGCATAGGGAGGACGAAAATGACCTAAATGTTCATCCAATGACACAAATGAACTTATTGGATGCACAAGATTTGTTAAAAACCCTAATTGGACAAGAATAAGCCTAGGGAGGACGAAAATGACCTAAATGTTAATCCAATGACA
>NW_027334384.1:838-2069 GCF_000331145.2 Cicer arietinum
TGAAAATGACCTAAATGTTCATCCAATGACACAAACACACCTATTGGATGCTCAAGATTGGTTAAAAACCCTAATTGGACAAGAATAAGGCTAGGGTTGACGAAAATGACCAAAATGTTAATCCAATGACATAAATGAAATTATTGCATGCACAAGTTGGGTTAAAAACCTTAATTGGACAAGAATAAGTCTAGGGAGGATGAAAATGACCAAAATGTTCATCCAATGACACAAACACACCTTTTGGATGCACAAGAATGGCTAAAAATTATAATTGGACTAGAATAAACCAGGGAGGATGAAAATGACCTAAATGTTCATCCAATGACACAAACACACCTATTGGAGGCACAAGATTGGTTAAAAACCCTAATTGGACTGGAATAAACCTAGGGAGGACGAAAATGACCTAAATGTTCATCCAATGACACAAATGAACGTATTGGATGCATAAGATTGGTTAAAAACCCTAATTGGACAAGAATAAGCATTGGGAGGTCGAAAATGACCAAAATGTCAATCCAATGACACAAATGAACTTATTGTATGCACAAGATTGGTAAAAAACCCTAATTAGACAAGAATAAGGTCTAGGGAGGACGAAAATGACCTAAATGTTCATCCAATGACACAAACACACCTATTGGATGCACAAGATTGGTTAAAAACCCTAATTGGACAAGAATAAGGCTAGGGTTGACGAAAATGACCTAAATGTTAATCCAATGACACAAATGAACTTATTGTATGCACAAGATTTGTTAAAAACCCTACGTACTTTGATTCTGTGATAGGCTGCTGAGTGTCTACAAGGATCAGAGGGTATTCAATAGGAAAGATATAATTAGAGATTGATAGGTTTCAGGGAGGAAACTGGACAATCTGTAATTGATTCTTTCTATTGAAGGAGAAGAAAATCTGAAATCCGATTGGATTTTCAGGACTGGACGTAGGTTGTTGTGGAACAACCGAACCAGGATAAATCTCTGTGTCTTCTTCTCTAACTCTCTCTCTTTAATTTTCTATATTGCTAACTTTGCATGCCTCAAAATTTAATTTCCGCTGTGCACTTGATACTGATAAATTTGGTAGCGAAAACTGATATATTTTCTTTATTGCGAGGTCACTGATACCAACAAATGTTAATCCAATGACAATAATGAAATTATTGCATGCACAAGTTGGGTTAAAAACATTAATTGGAAAAGATTAAGTCTAGGGAGGATGAAAA
>NW_027334385.1:0-1430 GCF_000331145.2 Cicer arietinum
TAATTACATATTTATTTGACAACTCTATTTTATTATATGTTATGGATTTTAGTCCATTTTTGTTAGGTGGTACGAAAATCGCCCAAAAAATCCAGATGAAAATGAGGTGCGGGAGAGACTTATAGCATGCTTCTCCTAAATTTATAATTGTGTTTCGGGTTTCATTTCAAACACTAGCCATCGTTTGGTAAGATAATACAAATTTTAGTCCATTTTTTGTCAGGTGGTACGAAAATCAACCGAAAAGTCCAGATGAAATTGAGGACCAGAAGACCCTTATAGCATTTTTCTCCTAAATTTGTAACTTTGTGTCCGGCTCGACATCATATTTCAAACACTACCGTCGATTGAACCAAAAATACGAATTTCAGTCCATTTTTGTTGTGAAGTACAAAAATCGCCTGAGAAGTGCAGATGAGCTCGAGACCTAAATTCTCTTTTAGAATTCTACTCCAAAATTAATAACTGTGTTTTCGGTTCCCCGTTAGATTTCAAACACTAGCCATGGTCTGGTCCAAAATTACAAATTTCTGTTCATTTTTTTCGAGTGGTACGATAATCCTTCAAGAAGTCCAAATGATGTCAAGGTTCATAAGATTCTTAGAGAATTCTTCTCCTACATTTAAGATTGTGTTTCAGAATCCGTGTCAGATTTCAAACACTAGCCATTGTTTGGTTCGAAAATACGATTTTCGATACATTTTTGTTGTTTGGTATGATTTTCAAACCCTAGCAATCAGATTTCCAACCCTAGCCATCATCTTGTACAAAAATAAGAATTTTGGTCCATTTTTGTAGGGTGGTACCATTTTCGCCCGAAAAGTCCAGATGATATCAAAGACTGTGAGACCCTTATAGCATTCTTCTCCTAAATTTAAAATTATGTTTCAGGTTTCGAGTTTCGGATTAGATTTCAAACACTAGCCATCATCTGGTTCATAAATATGGATTTAAAGATAATAATAACATATAACAAAATTGAGTTGTAAAATAAATATGTAATTATTACTTTATTTGACAACTTTACAACTCAATTTTGTTATATGTTATTATTATTTTTAAATCCATATTTATGAACCAGATGATGGCTAGTGTTTGAAATCTAATCTGAAACTCGAAACCCGAAACATAATTTTAAATTTAGGAGAAGAATGCTATAAGGGTCTCACAGTCCTTGATATCATCTGGTACAAAAATCGCTCGAAAATTCCCGATGAAATCAAGGACCGAGAGACCCTTATAGCATTCTTTTCTAAAATTTATAACTAGGTTTCAGGTTCTATGCCAGATTTCAAACAATAGCCATCGTCTTGTACGAAAATACCCCGAAAAGTCTAGATGAAATCGAGGACCTGGAGACTCTTATGGCATTCTTCTCCTAAATTTATAAATGTGATTCGGGTTCTGCGTCAGATTTCAAACACTATCCA
>NW_027334386.1:0-1088 GCF_000331145.2 Cicer arietinum
GGTTTTTAACCAATCTTGTGCATCCAATAAGTTCATTTGTGTCATTGAATGAACATTTAGGACCTTTTCGTTCTCTCTAGCCTTATTCTTGTCTAATTAGGGTTTTTAACCAATCTTGTGCATCCAATAGGTGTGTTAGCGCATTGGATGAACATTTATGTCATTTTCGTCCTCCCTATGCTTATTCTTCTCCAATTTGGGTTTTTAACCAATGTTGTGCATCCCATAAGTTCATTTGTGTCATTGGATTAACATTTAGGACATTTTCTTTTTGTCTATGCTTATTCTTGTCTAATTAGGGTTTTTAACCAATCTTGTGCATCCAATAGGTGTGTTTGTGTCATTGGATGAACATTTAGGTCATTTTCGTCCTCCCTAGGCTTCTTCTTGTCCAATTAGGGTTTTTAACCAATCTTGTGCATCCAATAGGTGTGTTTGTGTCATTGGATGAACATTTAGGTCATTTTCGTCCTCCCTAGGCTTCTTCTTGTCCAATTAGGGTTTTTAACCAATCTTGTGCATCCAATAGGTGTGTTTGTGTCATTGGATGAACATTTAGGTCATTTTCGTCCTCCCTAGGCTTCTTCTTGTCCAATTAGGGTTTTTAACCAATCTTGTGCATCCAATAAGTTCATTTGGTCATTGGATTAACATTTTGGTCATTTTCGTCCTCACAAGGCTTCTTCTTGTCCAATTAGGGTTTTTTTTTACCAATCTTGTTCATCCAATAAGTTCATTTGTGTAATTGGATTAATGTTTAGGTCATTTTCGTCATCCCTAGGCTTATTCTTGTCCAATTAGGGTTTTTAACCAATCTTGTGTATAAAATAATTTATATTGTGTCATTGAATGAACATTTAGGACATTTTCGTTATCTCTAGGCTTATTCTTGTCTTATTAGGGTTTTTAACCAATCTTGTGCATCCAATAGGTTCATTTGTGTCATTCGATGAACATTTATGTCATTTTCGTCCTCCCTAGGCTTATTCTTGTCCAATTATGGTTTTTAACCAATCTTGTGCTTCCAATTAGTTAATTTGTGTCATTGGATTAACATTTAGGACATTTTCGTCCTCCCTAGGCTTATT
>NW_027334386.1:1230-1559 GCF_000331145.2 Cicer arietinum
GTTAGTGTCATTGGATGAACATTTATGTCATTTTCGTCCTCCCTATGCTTATTCTTGTCCAATTAGGGTTTTTAACCAATGTTGTGCATCCCATAAGTTCATTTGTGTCATTGGATTAACATTTAAGTCAACTTCGTCCTCCCTAGGCTTATTTTTATCTAATTAGGGTTTTTAACCAATCTTGTGCTTCCAGTAAGTTCATTTGTGTCATTGGATTGACGTTTAGGTCATTTTCTTGATCCCTAGGCTTATTCTTGTCTAATAAAGGTTTTTAACCAATCTTGTGCTTCCAATAAGTTCATTTGTGTCATTGGATTAACATTGAGGAG
>NW_027334387.1:0-2013 GCF_000331145.2 Cicer arietinum
ATCTTGTGCATCCAATAAGATCATTTATGTCATTGGATTAACATTTAGGTCATTTTCGTCCTCTGAGGCTTATTCTTGTCCAATTAGGGTTTTTATCCTATCTTGTGCATCCAATAAGTTCATTTGTATCATTGGATTAACATTTAGGTCATTTTCGTCCTCCCTAGACTTATTCTTGTCCAATTAGGGTTTTTAACCAATCTTGTGCATCCAATAAGTTCATTTGTGTCATTGGATTTACATTTATGTCATTTTCGTCCTCCCTAGGCATATTCTTGTCCAATTACTAATCTTGTGCATCCAATAGGTGTGTTTGTGTAATTGGATGAAGATTTAGGTCATTTTCGTCCTCCCTAGGCTTATTCTTGTCGATATAAGGTTTTTAAACCATCTTGTGCATCCAATAGTTGTGTTTGTGTTACTGGATAAACATTTAGGTCATTTTCGTTTTTCCTAGCTTTATTCTAATTTAATTACGGTTTTTAACCAATCTTGTGCATCCAATAAGATCATTTATGTCATTGGATTAACATTTAGGTCATTTTCGTCCTCCCTAGACTTATTCTTGTCCAATTAGGGTTTTTAACCAATTTTGCGCATCCAATAGGTGTGTTTGTGTCATTGGATGAACATTTAGGTCATTTTCGTCCTCCCTAGACTTATTCTTGTCCAATTAGGGTTTTTAACCAATTTTGCGCATCCAATAGGTGTGTTTGTGTCATTGGATGAACATTTAGGTCATTTTCGTCCTCCCTAGACTTATTCTTGTCCAATTAGGGTTTTTAACCAACCTTGTGCATCCAATAAGTTCATTTGTGTCATTGGATTATCATTAAGTCATTTTCGTGCTCCATAGGCTAATTCTAGTCCAATAAGGGTTTTAACCAATCTTGTGCGTCCTATATGTTCATTTGTGTCATTGGATTAACATTTAGGTCATTTTTGTCCTCCATAGGCTTATTTTTGTCCAATTAAGGTTTTTAACCAATCTTGTGCATCCAATAAGTTCATTTGTGTCACTGAATTAATATTTAGGTATTTTTCAACCTCCCTAGGCTTATTCTTGTCCAATTAGAGTTTTTAACCAATCTTGTGCATACAACAAGTTCATTTGTGTCATTCGATTAACATTTAGGTCATTTTTGTCCTCCATAGGCTTATTTTTGTCCAATTAAGGTTTTTAACCAATCTTGTGCATCCAATAAGTTCATTTGTGTCACTGAATTAATATTTAGGTATTTTTCAACCTCCCTAGGCTTATTCTTGTCCAATTAGAGTTTTTAACCAATCTTGTGCATACAACAAGTTCATTTGTGTCATTCGATTAACATTTAGGTCATTTTTGTCCTCCATAGGCTTATTTTTGTCCAATTAAGGTTTTTAACCAATCTTGTGCATCCAATAAGTTCATTTGTGTCACTGAATTAATATTTAGGTATTTTTCAACCTCCCTAGGCTTATTCTTGTCCAATTAGAGTTTTTAACCAATCTTGTGCATACAACAAGTTCATTTGTGTCATTCGATTAACATTTAGGTCATTTTTGTCCTCCCTAGGCTTATTCTTGTCCAATTAGGGTTTTTAACCAATCTTGTTCATCCAATAGGTGTGTTTGTGTCATTTGATGAATATTTAGATCATTTTTCGTTCTCACTAGCCTTATTCTTGTCCATTTAGGCTTTTTAACCAATCTTGTGCATTCAATAGGTGTGTTTGTGTTATTGGATGAACATTTAGGTCATTTTCGTCCTCCCTAGGCTTATTCTTGTCCAATTAGGGTTTCTAAACAATCTTGTGTATCCATTAGGTGTGTTTGTGTTATTGGATGAACATTTAGGTCATTTTCGTCCTCCCTAGGCTCATTCTTGTCCAATTAGGGTTTTTAACCAATCTTGTGCCTCCAATAGGTGTGTTTGTGTCATTGGATGAATATTTAGATCATTTTTCGTTTTCCCTAGCCTTATTCTTGTCCATTTAAGCTTTTTAACAAATCTTGTGCATCCAATATGTTCAC
>NW_027334388.1:0-276 GCF_000331145.2 Cicer arietinum
CACCCCCTGCAAAGAAGAAAACCATTTCTTCACCGCCTGCTAAGAAGGTCCCTGCACCAACAATTGAAAAGGAACCTCAATCCTCCATCTCACCTGATTTTGTAAAGAGAAAAATCCATGAAGCGAGGACAATGGATTTTCCTTATTTTGACAGTGTCGAGTTCACTTTTCAGGATCATCTTAGATTCCATGGTCTTCAAAGCTTTCTTTCGTCTACGCTTGACTGTTATCCTAAACTGATCAGGGAATTCTACTCATCATTCAAGTTAACAGAAG
>NW_027334388.1:1033-2154 GCF_000331145.2 Cicer arietinum
CCCATTGGTCAAATGAAGGTCCAGCATCGTATGTTGATGTATGCTTTGACACGCATGTTAGTACCCAGATCAGGAAACCACGCAGTAGTTCAAAAGTTGGACATACTACTGCTGTGGGGATTATCAAAGGAATTAAGAATGAGCTGGACTTGGATAGTGCTCAGACATATGTTGGAAGCTTCGCAGACGAAACTCATGCTACCTTATCCGCAACTGATAACCAAGATTCTCAAACGCTTCAAGGTGTCTTTGGTAAATGAAGAATCTGTCAAGACCACCCTGGTTTTTGGAGAATCAATTGTGAATCAGATGCAATTGAAAAGGGTGCAAGGTATTTGGATGAGATCACAGCCTGCAGCTGAACCGGCACAGCCTCCACCTCCACCTCCGCCTCAACCAGAAACTGTCTCTGCTCCTTCTGCTTTTGTTGATAAAATCTTGGAATTCATTGAAGCTCAGATGGCCCATAATGCCCAAGTGTTGGAATTTCAGTCCAGAGTGGAAGAATGTCTAAGGACTATGCAAGCCTCCTTGACCTCAGTTGTTCAAACTGTGGATGAGATTCAGACACACCTCGGCATCAAGCTAAGCTCTCATTTGAAGATGTGGCAGACATCGGTCGGCAAGCAGCTGGGGGACCTAACCTAGATCCCTTAGTTAACCCTGAGACTCACGAAGAGGAGACACCTGCTGAGGGTAATACAGCGGTCTCAGCCCCTTCCTTAGATGATAGTGAGCCCCAGCCTAGATTAGGAGATTAGGTTCTTAGGATCCATGCTGTTTTTGCCATGTCTTGCTGTATTCCTGTGATTTTAATTAATGAATATGACAGTTTATTCCTTCTCTATGCATTCATGTGATATGTTCATAACTTGCTATGATTGTGTTGACAGTTTTTACTCTTATACACAAGTTAAATGGTTTCCACCCCAATGCTTATGTTCTGTAACATAGGGGGAGAAATCATGTTCTGCCTTTTTGTCTTAAATGACAAAGGGGGAGACCAATTATAACTTGATGAACTGGATGCTTATATTGTTTTGATTTTTTTTCTGGTGTTGACAATACATGCTCTAACACTTGTTAATTAATGTATGTTGTATTAATATGATCTGATCTGA
>NW_027334389.1:0-10238 GCF_000331145.2 Cicer arietinum
TCGACAAGAATAAGCCTAGGGAGGACGAAAATGACCTAAGTGTTAATCTAATTAGACAAATGACCTAATTGGATGCACAAGATTGGTTAAAAACCCTAAATGGACAAGACGAAGCCTAGGGAGGACGAAAACAACCTAAATGATCATCCAATGACACAAACACGCCAATTGGATGCACAAGATTAATTAAAAAGCCTAATTGGACAAGAATAAGCCAAGAGAGGACGAACATGACTTAAATTGTCATCCAATCACACAAATATTGGATAAAAACCCTAATTAAACAAGAATAAGCCTATGGATGACGAAAATGACCTAATTGTTTATCCAATAACACAAACACACCTATTGGATGCACTAGATTGGTTAAAAACCTTAATTGGAGTAGAATAAGCCTAGGGATGACGAAAATGAACTAAATGTGAATCCAATGACACAAACGCATCTATTGGATGTACAACATTGACTAAAAACCCTAATAGGACAAGAATAAGCATAGGGAGGACGAAAATGACCTAAATGTTAATCCAATGACACAAACAGACCTATTGGATGCACAAAATTAGGTAAAAACTGTAATTGGACAAGAACAAGCCTAGGGAGAACGATAATGACCTAAATGTTCATCCAATGACACAAACACACCTATTGTATGCACAAGAATGGTTAAAAACCCTAGTTGGACAAAAATAAGTCTAGGGAGGACGAAAATGACCTAAATGTGAATCTAATGACATAACCAAACCTATTGGAGGCACAAGATTGGTTAAAAACCCTAATTGGATAAAAATAAGCAGAGGGAGGACGAAATGACCTAAATGTTAATCCAAGGACACAATTGAACTTATAAGATGCACAAGATTGGTTAAAAACCCAATTGGACACGAATAAGCCTAGGGAAGACGAAAGTAACCTAAATGTTTGTCCAATGACACAAACAAACCTATTGGATGCACAAGATTGGTTAATAACCCTAATTAGACAAGAATAAGCCTAGGGAGGACGAAAATGACCTAAATGTTAATCTAATGATACATATGAACTTATTTGATGCACAAGATTGGTTAAAAATCCTAATTGGACAAGAATAAGCATAGGGACGACGAAAATGACCTAAATGATCATCCAATGACACAAGCAAACATATTAGATTCACAAAATTGGTTAAAATCCCCAATTGGACAAGAATAAGCCTAGGGAGGACGAAAATCACTTAAATGTTCATCCAATGAAACAAACACACCTTTTGGATGGACAAGATTGGTTAAAAACCCGAATTGGACAAGAATAAGTCTAGGGAGGATGAAAATGACCTAAATGTTCATCGAATGACACAAACTCGCCTAATGGATGCACAAAATTGATTAAAAACCATAATTGGACAAGAATAAGCCTAAGGAGGAAGAAACGGACCTAAATGTTCATCCAATGACACAAACACACCTATTGGATACACAAGATTGGTTAAAAACCCTAATTGAACAAGAATAAGCCTAAGGATGACGAAAATGACCTAAGTGTTAATCAAATGACTCAAATGAACTTATTTGATGCACAAGATTGGTTAAAAACCATAATTGGACCCGAATAAGCCTAGGGAGGACGAAAATGACCTAAATGATCATCCAATGACATAAACACACCTATTGGATGCACAAGATTGATTAAAAACTATAATTGGACAAGAATAAGTCTAGGGACGACGAAAATGACTTAAATTTTCATCCAATAACACAAAAAAACCTATTGGATGCACAATACTGGTAAAAAACCCTAATTGGACAAGAATAAGCCTAAGGAGGACGAAAATGACCTAAATGTTCATCCAATGACACAAACACACCTATTGGATGCACTAGATTGGTTAAAAACATTAATTGGAGTAGAATAATCCTATGGATGACGATAATGACCTAAATGTGAATCCAATGACCCAAACACACCTATTGGATCCACACGATTGTTTGAAAACCCTAGTTGGACAAGAATAAGTCTAAGGAGGACGAAAATAACCTAAATATTCATCCAATGACACAAACGCACCTATTGGATGCACAAAACTGGTTTAAATCCCTAATTGGAATAGAATAAAACTAGGGAGGATACGAATGACCTAAATGTTCGTCAAATGACACAAACACACCTATTGGATGCACAAGATTGATTAAAACCCTAATTGGACAAGAATAAGCCTAGGGAGGCGAAAATGACCAAAATGTTTATCCAATCACACAAACACACCTATTGGTTGCACAATATTGGTTAAAAACCCTAATTTGACAAGAATAAGCCTACGGGGGACGAAAATGACCTATATTTTCATCCAATGACACAAACACACCTATTGGATGCACAAGATTAGTTAAAAACCCTAATTGGACTAGCATAAGCCTAGGGTGGACGAAAACGACTTAAATATGAGTCCAATGACTCAAACACAGCTATTGGATGCCCAAGATTGGTTAAAAACCGTAATTGGACAAGAATAAGCATAGGGAGCACGAAAATGACCTAAAAGATCAACAAATAACACAAACACACCTATTGAATGCACAATATTGGTAAAAAACCCTAACTGGACAAGAATAAGCCTAGCGAGGATAAAAATGACCTAAATGTTCATCCAATGACACAAACACACCAATTGGATGCACAAGATTAGTAAAAACCCTAATTAGACTAGAATAAGCCTAGGGAGGACGAAAATGACCTAAATGTTCATCCAATGACCCAAACACGCCTATTGGATGCACAAGATTGGTTAGAAACCCTAATTGGACAAGAATAAGAATAAGGAGGACGATATGACCTAAATGTTAATCCAACGACACAAATGAACGTATTGGATGCACAGGATTGGTTAAAAACCCTAATTGGACAAGAATAAGCCTAGGTTGGACGAAAATGACCTAAATGTTCATCCAATGACCCAAACACGCTTATTCGATGCACAAGATTGGTTAGAAACCCAAATTGAACAGGAATAAGCCTAGGGATGACGAAAATGACCTAAATCATCATTCAATGACACAAATACACGTATTGGATGCACAAGATTGATCAAAAACCCTAATTGGACAAGAATAACTCTAAGGAGGATGAAAATAACCTAAATGTTGATCTAATGACATAAGCAAACCTATTGGATGCACAAAATTGGTTAAAATCCCTATTTGGACCAGAATAAGCCTAGGGAGGACGAAAATGACTTAAATTGTCATCCAATGACACAAACACACCTATTGGATACACAAGATTGGTTAAAAACCCGAATAGGACAAGAATATGTCTAGCAAGGACGAAAATGACCTAAATGTTCATCCAATGAAACAAACACGACTATTGGATGCACAAGATTGGATAAATACCCTAGTTGAATAAGAATAAGTCTAGGGAGGATGATAATGACCTAAATATGAATGCAATGACACAACCAAAACTATTGGATGCACAAGATTGGTTAAAAACCCTAATTGGACAAGAATAAGCATAGGGGGGACAAAATGACCTAAATGTTAATCCAATTACACAAATGAATTTATTGGATGCACAAGATTGTTTAAAAACCCTAATTGGACAAGAATAAGCCTGGGAAGGACGAAAATGACCTAAATGTTCATCCAATGACACAAACACACCTATTGGATGCACTAGATAGGTTAAAAACCTTAATTGGAGTAGAATAAGCCTAGGGATGAAGAAAATGACCTAAATTGTAATCCAATGACACAAACACACCTATTGGATGCACTAGATAGGTTAAAAACCTTAATTGGAGTAGAATAAGCCTAGGGATGAAGAAAATGACCTAAATTGTAATCCAATGACACAAACACACCTATTGGATGCACTAGATAGGTTAAAAACCTTAATTGGAGTAGAATAAGCCTAGGGATGAAGAAAATGACCTAAATTGTAATCCAATGACACAAACACACCTATTGGATGCACTAGATAGGTTAAAAACCTTAATTGGAGTAGAATAAGCCTAGGGATGAAGAAAATGACCTAAATTGTAATCCAATGACACAAACACACCTATTGGATGCACTAGATAGGTTAAAAACCTTAATTGGAGTAGAATAAGCCTAGGGATGAAGAAAATGACCTAAATTGTAATCCAATGACACAAACACACCTATTGGATGCACTAGATAGGTTAAAAACCTTAATTGGAGTAGAATAAGCCTAGGGATGAAGAAAATGACCTAAATTGTAATCCAATGACACAAACACACCTATTGGATGCACTAGATAGGTTAAAAACCTTAATTGGAGTAGAATAAGCCTAGGGATGAAGAAAATGACCTAAATTGTAATCCAATGACACAAACACACCTATTGGATGCACTAGATAGGTTAAAAACCTTAATTGGAGTAGAATAAGCCTAGGGATGAAGAAAATGACCTAAATTGTAATCCAATGACACAAACACACCTATTGGATGCACTAGATAGGTTAAAAACCTTAATTGGAGTAGAATAAGCCTAGGGATGAAGAAAATGACCTAAATTGTAATCCAATGACACAAACACACCTATTGGATGCACAAGATTGTTTAAAAACCCTAATTGGACAAGAATAAGCCTAGGGAGGACGAAAATGACCTAAATGTTCATCCAATGACACAAGCAAACCTATTGGATGCACAAGATAGTTTATTAACCCTAATTGGACAAGAATAAGACTAGGGAGGACAAAAATGACCTAAATTTTCATCCAATGACACAACCACACCTATTGGATGCACAAGATTGGTTAAAAACCCTAATTGGACAAGAATAAGCCTAGGGAGGACGAAAATGACCTAAATGTTCTTCCAATAACCCAAACACGCCTATTGGATGCACAAGATTGGTTATAAACCCTAATTGAACAAGAATAAGCTTAGGGATAACAAAAATTACCTAAATGATCATCCAATGAAACGAGCAAACCTATTGGATTCACAAAATTGGTTAAAAACCCTAATTGGACAAGAATAAGCCTAGGGAGGAGGAATACGACCTAAGTGTTAATCTAATTAAATGAACTAATAGGATGCACAAGATTGATTAAAAACCTTAGTTGGACAAGAATAAGCCTAGGGAGGAGGAATACGACCTAAGTGTTAATCTAATTAAATGAACTAATAGGATGCACAAGATTGATTAAAAACCTTAGTTGGACAAGAATAAGCCTAGGGAGGAGGAATACGACCTAAGTGTTAATCTAATTAAATGAACTAATAGGATGCACAAGATTGATTAAAAACCTTAGTTGGACAAGAATAAGCCTAGGGAGGAGGAATACGACCTAAGTGTTAATCTAATTAAATGAACTAATAGGATGCACAAGATTGATTAAAAACCTTAGTTGGACAAGAATAAGCCTAGGGAGGAGGAATACGACCTAAGTGTTAATCTAATTAAATGAACTAATAGGATGCACAAGATTGATTAAAAACCTTAGTTGGACAAGAATAAGCCTAGGGAGGAGGAATATGACCTAAATGTTCATCCAACGACACAAACACACCTATTGGAAGCACAAGATTGGTTAAAAACCCTAATTGGACAAGAATAACCCTAGGGAGGAGGAATACGACCTAAGTGTTAATCTAATTAAATGAACTAATAGGATGCACAAGATTGGTTAAAAACCCTAATTGGACAAGAATAACCCTAGGGAGGAGGAATACGACCTAAGTGTTAATCTAATTAAATGAACTAATAGGATGCACAAGATTGGTTAAAAACCCTAATTGGACAAGAATAACCCTAGGGAGGAGGAATACGACCTAAGTGTTAATCTAATTAAATGAACTAATAGGATGCACAAGATTGGTTAAAAACCCTAATTGGACAAGAATAACCCTAGGGAGGAGGAATACGACCTAAGTGTTAATCTAATTAAATGAACTAATAGGATGCACAAGATTGGTTAAAAACCCTAATTGGACAAGACAAAGCCTAGGGAGGAAAAAAATTACCTAAATGTTCATCAAATGACACAAACACACCTATTTGATGCACAAGAATGATTAAAACCCTAATTGGACAAGAATAAGCCTAGGGAGGACGAAAATGACCTAAATTTTCATCCAATGACACAAACACACCTATTTGATGTACAAGATTGGTTAAAAACCCTAATTGGACAAGAATAAGCATAGGGAGCACCTATTGAATGGACAATATTGGTTAAAAACCCTAACTGGACAAGAATAAGCCTAGCGAGGATAAAAATGACCTAAATTTTCATCCAATGACACAAACACACCAATTGGATGCACAAGATTAGTAAAAACCCTAATTAGACAAGAATAAGCCTAGGGAGGACGAAAATAACCTAAATGTTAATCCAATGACCCAAACACGCCTATTGGATGCACCAGATTGATTAGAAACCCTAATTGAACAACAATAAGCCTAGGGATGACGAAAATGACCTAAATGATCATTCAATGACACAAACATACCTATTGGATGCACAAGATTGATCAATGACCCTAATTGGACAAGAATAAGTCTAGGGGGGACGAAAATAACCTAAATGTTCATCCAATGACACAAGCAAACCTACTGGATGCACAAAATTGGTTAAAATCGCTATTTGTACAAGAATAAGCCTAGGGAGGACATAAATGACTTAAATTGTCATCCAATGACACAAACACACCTATTGGATACACAAGATTGGTTAAAAACCCGAATTGGACTAGAATAAGTCTAGGAAGGACGAATATGACCTAAATGTTCATCCAATGACACAAACACACCTATTGGATGCACAAGATTAGATAAATACCCTAGTTGGATAAGAATAAGTCTTGGGAGGATGATAATGACCTAAATGTGAATGCAATGACCCAACCAAAACTATTGGATGCGCAAGATTGGTTAAAAACCCTAATTGGACTAGAATAAGCCTAGGGAGGACGAAAATGACCTAAATGTGAATCCAATGACACAAACACACCTATTGGATGCACAAGATTAGTTAAAAACACTTATTGGAAAAGAATACGCCTAGGGAGGACGAAAATGACCTAAATGTGAATGCAATGACCCAACCAAAACTATTGGATGCGCAAGATTGGTTAAAAACCCTAATTGGACAAGATTAAGCATAGGGAGGACAAAATGACCTAAATGTTAATCCAATAACACAAATGAACTTATTGGATGCACAAGATTGGTTAAAAACCCTAATTGGACAAGATTAAGCATAGGGAGGACAAAATGACCTAAATGTTAATCCAATAACACAAATGAACTTATTGGATGCACAAGATTGGTTAAAAACCCTAATTGGACAAGAATAAGTCTAGGGAGGACGAAAATGACCTAAATGTGAATCCAATGACACAAACACAACTATTGGATGCACAAGATTGGTTTAAAACCCTAATTGGACAAGAATAAGCATAAAAAGGACGAAAATGCCCTAAATGATCATCCAATGACACAAACACACATATTGGATGCAAAATATTGGTTAAAAACCCTAACTGGACAAGAATAAGCCTAGCGAGGACAAAAAAGACCTAAATGTTCATCCAGATTGGTTAAATACCCTAATTGAACAACAATAAGCCTAAGTAGGACGAAAATGACCTAAATGTTAATCTAATGATACAAACAAACTTATTGGATGCACAAGATTGGTTAAATACCCTAATTGGACAAGAATAAGCCTAGGGAGGACGAAAGGGACTTAAATGTTAATCAAATGACACAAATGAACTTATTGGATACACAAGATTGGTTAAATACCCTAATTGAACAACAATAAGCCTAAGGAGGACGAAAATGACTTAAATGGTCATCCAATGACACAAATGACCTATTGGAAGCACAAGATTGGTTAAATACCCTAATTGAACAACAATAAGCCTAAGGAGGACGAAAATGACTTAAATGGTCATCCAATGACACAAATGACCTATTGGAAGCACAAGATTGGTTAAATACCCTAATTGAACAACAATAAGCCTAAGGAGGACGAAAATGACTTAAATGGTCATCCAATGACACAAATGACCTATTGGAAGCACAAGATTGGTTAAATACCCTAATTGAACAACAATAAGCCTAAGGAGGACGAAAATGACTTAAATGGTCATCCAATGACACAAATGACCTATTGGAAGCACAAGATTGGTTAAATACCCTAATTGGACAAGAATAACAAACACACCTATTGGATGCACTAGATTGATTAGAAACCTTAATTGAACAAGAATAAGCCTAGGGATGACGAAAATGACCGAAATGATCATTCAATGACACAAACACACCTATTGGATGCACAAGATTGATCAATAACCCTAATTGGACAACAATAAGTCTAGGGAGGACAAAAATGACCTAAATGTTCATCTAATGACACAAGCAAACCTATTGGATGCACAAGATAGTTTAATAACCCTAATTGGACAAGAATATGCCTAGGGAGGACGAAAATGACCAAAATGGTCATTCAATGACACAAACACACCTATTGTATGCACAAGATTGGCTAATAACCCTAATTGGACAAGAATAAGCCTATGGATGACGAAAATGACCTAAATGTTCATCCAATGACACAAATGAACTTATTTGATGCACAAATTGGACAAGAATACGCCTAGGAAGGACGAAAATGACCTAAATGATCATCCAATGACACAAACACACGTATTGGATGCCCAAGATTGATTAAAAACCCTAATGGGACAAGAATAAGCCCAGGGAGGATGAAAATGACTTAAATTTTCATCCAATGACAAAAACACACCTATTGGATGCACAATATTGGTTAAAAACCCTAATTGGACAAGAATAAGCCTAAGGAGGACGAAAATGACCTAAATCCAAAACTATTGGATGCACAAGATTGGATAAAAACCCTAATTGACCCACAATAGGCCTAAGGAGGACGAAAATGACCTAAATCCAAAACTATTGGATGCACAAGATTGGATAAAAACCCTAATTGACCCACAATAGGCCTAAGGAGGACGAAAATGACCTAAATCCAAAACTATTGGATGCACAAGATTGGTTAAATACCCTAATTGGACAAGACTAAGCCTAAGGAGGACAAAAATGACCTATATGTTTATCAAATGACCCAAACACACCTATTGGATGCACAATATTGATTAAAACCCTAATAGGACTTGAATAAGCCTAGGAAAGACCAAAATGACCTAAATGTGAATCCAATGACACAAACACATCTATTGGATGCACAAGATTGGTTAAAAACCCTAATTGGACAAGAATAAGAATAGGGAGGACGAAATGACCTAAATGTTTATCCAATGACACAAATGAACGTATTGGATGCACAAGATTGGTTAAAAACCCTAATTGGACAAAAATAAGCCTAGGTTGGACGAAAATGACCTAAATATTCATCCAATGACCCAAACACGCCTATTGGATGCATAAGATTGATTAGAAACCTTAATTGAACAAGAGTAAGCCTAGGGATGACGAAAATGACCTAAATGATCATTCAATGACACAAACACACCTATTGGATGCACAAGATTGATCAATAACCCTAATTGGACAAGAATAAGTCTAGGGAGGACGAAAATGACCTAAATGTTAATCCAATGACACAAGCAAACCTATTGGATGCACAAGATAGTTTAATAACCCTAATTGGATAAGAATAAGCCTAGGGAGGACGAAAATGACTTAAATGGTCATCCAATGAGACAAACACACCTATTGGATGCACAAGATTGGCTAAAAACCCTAATTGGCCAAGAATAAGCCTATGGATGACGAAAATGGCCTAAATGTTCATCCAGTGACACAAATGAACTTATTTGATGCACAAGATTGGTTAAAAACCCTAATTGGACAAGAATACGCCTAGGGAGGACGAAAATGACCTAAATGATCATCCAATGACACAAACACACCTATTGGATGCACAAGATTGATTAAAAACCCTAATTGGACAAGAATAAGCCTAGGGAGGATGAAAATGACTTAAATTTTCATCCAATGTCACAAACACACCTATTGGATGCACAATATTGGTTAAAAACCCTAATTGGACAAGAAGAAGCCTAAGGAGGACGAAAATGATCTAAATGTTCATCCCATGACATAAACACACATATTGGATGCAAAATATTGGTTAAAAACCCTAACTGGACAAGAATAAGCCTAGCGAGGAAAAAAAAGACCTAAATGTTCATCCAATGACACAAACACACCTATTGGATGCACAAGATTGAATAAAAACC
>NW_027334390.1:0-1828 GCF_000331145.2 Cicer arietinum
TCAGTCAAACGCACACAAAAATATTACATTAATTGGGTACACGTATATACACGTAAAATCGCAGAAAATCTTTTTCTTTAAACTATATATTACACTAAAATACAATTATTTGTTCAAAAAAAATAGATCAAAGCGTAAAATATAATATTTATTATTTATATCGCTCATGTAATCTAATATTTACAAAACTAGCACATCACAGAAATCATGCCTATAAGGAAAATTAATCATAAAACTAATCAACATATATTATAAAATAATTTTAACACCAAATTAATTATCTAAATTCCTATTTAATTAATAAAATAGTTTATTATAAAATTTGGGGTGTTACAATTCTCCCCTTGTTAAAGAATTTCGTCCTCGAAATTTTCGGTGAGTGAACTAATATTCAACTTACTGCCCTCAAGATTCAAACTTAGTGTATAACTATATTTAAGACATTCAATCTCCAATTAAGCACAACATGTAAAAAAGTCAACTAACATTGCATGATAGACTAACATGACAAAATAAATCAATTAAACACATAAAATTTATCATTCAATTATCAAATAAAATGTCTATCACATTTATCATTCCATTATGAAATAAAATACGATAAAGTTACTCACTGCAATTTACATATAAAACATAACATATAGATTTTTTCAATAATAATGTAGTTCATTTAGTTTGGTTAAATGAAACACATTCCAAGTACGTTGTCAATTTCAACTACAAACCAAATATTACTAGTTTTACTCCTTAAAATAGAGTCTAAATCCAATCACCAAACATTCAACAAATTTAACTTAGATCTGACAAAGAGAACGATTTTTAAAGTATTAAAAACATCTAACAACTTAATAATATTATAATAGATTTACAATCAATTACCCTATAAAACATAATTTGTATATAATCAATGAGAAAGCAAAAAAAAACTAATATAGAGATACTGTTTCCCAATAACATATATTTAATAATTAAATTCATTCAATTGATATAAGCAATGACATGTTTTGTTTTTAACTATTTAAAAATAAAATTAAAAGGTGCTTCTAACAAAATAATGAGTTATCGTTGTCTCTTTTATTGACAATGAGTCATCGGGGTAGCTAGTCCCTCCTACTCATGTAGTCAACTACTTAAGGAACTATAACGGGAGTTATTCAAATTCAAACATGGATAATTAATAGTATCTTTAACACGGTTCAGGAGTGCGAAGGCGGCGCCACAACTCCTACTCCTTACTTCAAGTTAAAAATTCACTTAATTATACATTGACAATAATTTATTGGTAATTTACAACTAGTTACAACAACAAGGAAATGACACTGGTATCAATATATAATCAATAATCCGATTGAAGAAATATAGAACTATTTCACTTTTAGATGCTCTTGACTACTCTAACTCTATACACCAATTCCCAACAATTAGAACACTTGAAACACGAACAATTTAATATTTACATAATCATATACACATTCAAATAACTAATCCAAAAATTAGCACCAAGATTTTACGTTCATCTCATAACTCAAACGATGATTCAAAAGATGAAACATATTCTCATAGAGGTCTAATTGCTCCAAATTGATCACGATTAAATTTTCTTTTGAGTTAACCATCACTTAAAAGTTACAACAAATGGAAGCATATATAGATTTTCCAAGTAGAAGATAAGATAAATAATTATTTACTAGAAGATACAATACATTACCAAACCAAATTGAATCAGGTAGTGCAAAAACCACTTTCAAGGTTACACATCATTCTAAAAATTAATTTCTAGACTTAAATTATTATTAAAAAAATATCACTAAACATTTAGCACCCAAAA
>NW_027334390.1:1978-2476 GCF_000331145.2 Cicer arietinum
ATCAAAAACACATTTTTAAATAGTTCATCACTGTAAAAATTATTATTTTCAACTTATATTTTGAAATAAAATTTAAACTATATATATAGATAGATAGGAAATTTTACAATTAATTAACACTTCCAAAATAGTTCCAATTTATTTTCTTATTTTTTATTAAACTTACAAAAAAAAATGTATATCTATATACATTAAAGTAGTGCACATGACACAAAACATAAGACATATGATAATGATAATGAATTACACTAATTCATAAATCTACAAAATAGTAGCCTACTCTCACACTAACTACTTAACTTGCTTATAGATGCACTCTTCAGTTTTTATCAAGCCACAAAATTGGTCCAAAACATAACACACTATAAATTTTAAATATTTTGGAGTTCTGTTCTAATCTTAAAAATTGAGTCTCAAATAAAAATTGTAATTTTATAATTAATAAAAAAAATTGATAAAATAAATTTTAGTTTCTATACGCATACCAATCTACATGAG
>NW_027334390.1:3156-4781 GCF_000331145.2 Cicer arietinum
TTATAAGTTCTACCAACCTCTAATATTCAAGAATTACTATTGCTAGTAATATGAATTTCATACTATCTAAATCATGACGAACATTGTAAATTGTTTTCAAAACCAATATCAAAACTCTACTCATCTAGATACAACCATCAACACTTTCAAGTGATTTAAAGTTAACATTCATGATTTAAAATAGATTTTTTTTAACACAAGCCAACATAAAATAAAAAATAATATTTTTTTTTCATAGACTTGTTCATTTAAGAATCCATTTAAAAATGCACTTTTAACATCCATTTGAAAAATTTAATGAGTTTATGAGATGCATATGCAAGAAGTATACGAATAACTTCTAACCTTGCAACTGCAGCAAAGGTTTCATCATAATCTATACCTTCTTGTTGATTGTAACCTTGAGCTACCAAACTTGCTTTGTTCCTGATAACCTTACCTTCTTCATCTAGTTTGTTTCTGAAAATCCATCATGTACCAATGATTGTTTGATCTAATGGATCAGGTACCAGGGTCCAGACTTCATTTTTCTCAAACTGCAGCACTTCTTCCTTCATGGCATTTATCCAAGATTGATCAATAATGGCTTCTTTGAATGTTTTTGGTTTGATTTGAGATGTCATTGCCAAGTTGTTCTCATCATTCTTGAATGATTTTCTTGTTCTAATCTCATCAGTTGTGTCTCCAATGATCGGGGTTTGAGGATGATCTTCAGTCGTTCTCTAGCTTTTTGGTGGAGAATGAAACGAAGATTGTTTATCAATCTCTGTTTTCTGCAAACTGTTTTGCTGTTGTATTTCGATTTGTGTAACACCCCAATTTTCAAAGCGATGGTGTATTTTTTTTTTCAAAAGAAATTAAAATAAAACAGAGAAATAAATAAGGAAATACCTTTTGATAAATAATTGAGTCATTATAATTTACAAGCAGCGGAAAATTTTCTCAAAATATGAATCCAAAGTATTTACACAAAAACAAATAATACATGGAACCCATTCAAATAAGATGTCAAGCTGACATTATTAGTATATGTACAATCTTCCATTTTAAAATAAATACAATTCAAAAGAAAGACATATGTTCCCTCTATGTCAACCTAATCTGATCATTCTCCAAAACAAACTAAACGCCCTGAGTGATCTCCACGCGCCCCGTAAGATCCTCCTAACATAGCTCTAGTCAGGCATTCCCATCTACATTCCCATCCACAGGGTACGAACCGATAGGATTGTCCTGGATCTCATCTGAGGGCAAAGCCAGATTTCCACAATAGTTGTAAAGGGTCACCAACCGAAATTAACAGTTAACACATAACATTTAAGTTTTTAAATGCACAAAATAACCATTCAACTAAGCGTGCACCTTAAAAGGATTTTCCATATGCTAAAAGTTCATATAATGCTTGCCAATTAAAAATGAAATCAAAATAAAGTTCTCAATCCATCAAGTAATACATAACTAATCAAGACATTGATAAATCAATGAGCAATCTGTTATCTAACTCAAAATAAGAATTTCTACTAAGCCAATCGATTTCTTGAAGGTTTTTAGTGAAATTTGAACTCTGGGCTTAATTCAATCGATTGGGCAATCAATTGACAGCATAGCTCAGCCCCTGACTTAAT
>NW_027334390.1:6754-8479 GCF_000331145.2 Cicer arietinum
TCCTATCACCCACCCAGCCTTGGGTTTCTATTCTTGAAGCCAAAGAAAGAAAAAGAAAGCAAAACCAAGAAGAAGAAAAATGGAGATGGAGGGTGAGCGCAAGGCAGAGGAAGAAGAAGGAAAATGTTACGTTTTCTTTCTTTTGCCTTTCTTTCCTTTCCTTTTCCTTTCTTTCTTTTTCCTTCTTTTCTATTTTCTCTTCTTTCTATATTTATATTAATTACTTTTAACAAATATCTCAAAATATCTAGATATTTGTTAAATTCTCATTTCACCCGTAACGCATTAAATTCTTCGTAAAAGATTCACCGCAGCTAATTTAATTTATTCATCGACGAGTAATTCTAATCGGCATCAAAATATCTCTTTGGTCATATAAACTCCAAAATATTAATAACTTTGGCTAAAAAGCCTCCGAGTTCAATACCAAAATACACTAAAATATATAAAGTATACTTTAAAATTATGGGTCTTACAATTTGAGTTTCCTCTTCCTCATCTTTTTTACTTATATCTAAGTCATAAAACTCATCAAATAGTATGTGCATACTTATTTCTACAACATTAGTTCTTAAATTAAACACTCTATATCCTTTAGAATCAGCTGAGTAACCAAGAAAGATTGTTTTATCTAATTTTGCATCCAATTTTCCAAAGAAACACTCTATATCCTTTGTTGTTTAAAATGTAACAGTGACAACCAAATATATGAAAGTAAGAGATGTTTGGTTTTCTATTTTTCCAAATTTCATATGGGGTTTTGTTGACGATCTTTCTTATGGATACACGGTTTAGAATATAACAAGACGTGTTTATGGCTTCAGCCCAAAAATATCTTTCAACATTTGACTCTTCTAAAATGGTTCTTTCTATTTCTTGTAGTGTTCTATTTTTTCGTTCAACAACTCCATTTTGTTGTGGAGTTCTTGCACATGAAAGATTATAAGAAATGCCAAGTTCATCAAAAAAGGTTTTAAAAGAAGCATTTATAAATTCTCCTCCATGATAACTTTTTACATAAATGATGTTGGATTCTTTTTCATTTAGAACTTTTTTGCAAAATATTTTAAATGCTTCAAATGCATCATCTTTTTGTTTCCAAAACAGAACCCATGTAAATCTTGAAAAGTCATCAACAATAACAAAACCATATTTCATTCCTCCTAGACTTGTTGTTTTGACTGGCCCAAAGAGATCTATGTGAAGTAGTTCAAGAGTTCTACTTGTTGTTACAAAGTCTTTTGAATGAATACTACTTTTGACTTGTTTTCCTTTTGCACATGCTTCACATATTTTATCTTTTTCAAAGTTAAGTTTGGGTAATCCTCTAACAAGATTTAATTTTGAGATTTTTGAAATGGTTTTCATACTGATATGCCCAGCTCTGTTATGCCATATCCATTTATCATTATTGATTGATATAAAACACGATTCATCAGGTAGTTCTTCAAGATACAAAACATATAAATTTTTCTTTCGATTTCTAGAAAATAGAATTTCACCAGTTTTAGGTTTTCTAATTTCACATACCTCTGGTTTGAAAATGACTTCACATCCATTGTCACATAGCTGACTTATGCTTAAGAAATTGGGTTTTAAACCTTCCACATATTAAACATCAGTTATCTGAGCAGAATTTTTCTTGCCAATTGTAACACCCCATTTTTCAAAGCGAGGGTGTATTTTTTTTCAAAAGAAATTAAACTAAAACAGAGAAATAAACAA
>NW_027334391.1:0-1654 GCF_000331145.2 Cicer arietinum
TTAGGGTTTTTAACCAATCTTGTGCATGCAATAAGTTCATTTGAGTCATTGGATGAACATTTAGGTCATTGTCGTCCTCCCTAGGCTTATTCTTGTATAATTAGGGTTTTTAACCAATCTTTTGCATGCTATAAGTTTATTTGTGTCATTGGTTGAACATTTAGGTCATTTTCGTCCTCCCTTGGCATATTCTTGTCCAATTAGAGTTTTTAACCAATCTTGTGCATCCAATGTGTTCATTTGTGTCATTGGATAGACATTTAGGTCATTTTCGTCCTCCCTAGGTTTATTCCAGTCCAATTAGGGTTTTTAACCAATCTTGTGCATCCAAAAGGTGTGTTTGTGTCATTGGATGAACATTTAAGTCATTTTCGTCCTCCCGAGGCTTATACTTGTCCAATTAGGGTTTTTAAACAATCTTGTGCATGCAATAAGTTCATTTGTGTCATTGGATGAACATTTAGGTCATTTTGGTCCTCCTTAGACTTATTCTTTTCCAATTAGGGTTTTAACCTATCTTGTGCATCCAATAAGTTCATTTGTGTCATTGGATTAACATTTTGGTCATTTTCGTCCTCCCTAGGTTTATTCTAGTCCAATTAGGGTTTTTAACCAATCTTGTGCATCCAATAGGTGTGTTTGTGTCATTGGATGAACATTTAGGTCATTTTCATCCTCCCTAGACTTATTTTTGTCCAATTAATGTTTTTAACCAATCTTGTGCATGCAATAAGTTCATTTGTATCATTGGATTAACATTTAAGTCATTTTCGTCCTCCCTAGGTTTATTCTAGTCCAATTAGGGTTTTTAACCAATCTTGTGAATCCAATATGTTCATTTGTGTCATTGGATTAACATTTAGGTCATTTTCGTCCTCCGTAGGTTTATTCTAGTCCAATTAGGGATTTTAACCAATCCTGTGCCTCCAATAGGTGTGTTTATTTCTTTGGATGAACAATTAGTTCATTTTTGTCCTCGCTAGACTTATTCTTGTCCGATTAAGGTATAACCAATCTTGTGCATGTTATAAGTTCATTTGTGTCATTGGATGAAGATTTAGGTCATTTTCGTCCTCCCTAGGCTTATTCTTGTGCAATTAGGGTTTTTAACCAATCTTGTGCATGCAATAAGTTCATTTGTGTCATTGGATGAACATTTAGATCATTTTGGTCCTCCCTAGGCTTATTCTTGTCCAATTAGGGTTTTTAACAAATCTTGTGCATCCTATAGGTGTGTTTGTGTCATTGGATTAATATTTTGGTAATTTTCGTCCTCCCTAGGCTTATTCTTGTCCAATTATGGTTTTTAATCAATCTTGTGAATCCAATATGTTCATATGGGTCATTGGATTAATATTTAGGTCATTTTCGTCCTCTCTAGGCTTATTCTTGTCCAATTAGGGTTTTAACCAATCTTGTGCATCCAATAAGTTCATTTGTGTCATTGGATTAATATTTTGGTCATTTTCGTCCTCCCTAGGTTTATTCTTGTATAATTAGGGATTTTAACCAATCTTTTGCATGCAATAAGTACATTTGTGTCATTGGATGAACATTTAGGTCATTTTGGTCCTCCCTAGGCTTAGTCTTTTCCAATTAAAGTTTTTAACCAATCTTGTGCATCCAATATGTTCATTTGTGTCATTGGATGAAC
>NW_027334392.1:0-1491 GCF_000331145.2 Cicer arietinum
TGACACAAAGCTATCATTCTTTTTTCTTCTATGAGATTCAATTGGTCATATCGTGATTGAACCTACTCTGCCTCTTCTAGTTTTGTTTCCATTAGGATTTTGATCGAGGGAATTTCAACTTCGATGGGAAGTACCGTTTCCATTCCATACACCAATGAGAAAGGAGTTTCCCCTGTTGAGGTACGAACATAGGTTCTACATCCATGTAATGCAAAGGGAAGCATTTCATGCCAATCCTTATATGTCTCCACCATCTTCTGTATGATCTTCTTGAAATTCTTATTTGCTGCTTCTACAGCCCCATTCATTTTCGGACGATATGGAGAAGAATTATGGTGCTGAATTTTGAAACTATCACACAACTCTTTCATCATTTTGTTATTCAGATTAGTCGCGTTATCAGTGATTATCTTATTTGGCAATCCATATCGACAAATCAATTCTTTTTTGATGAATTTGACAACCACACTTCTCGTCACATTGGCATAAGAAGCGGCTTCAACCCATTTTGTGAAATAATCAATAGATACTAATTGTTGATAGGATTCTTTTGTCCTGCAACTTATACGTCCAAGTACTATTCCTTTGCTAATGATCATTTCCCAAGCTCGACTTATCCTTGACAACATTGGTCGGTCTACTATATATGTATTGCGCAAAACAAAAGCTTCCAACGACTTATCATCTGGTTTCTCCAACATAGGGTAGCCAAGTTGTCTTAGAGCTACCATCGAATTATAATTAGTACATCCTTTAGTTCCCATGAGAAATCTCTGCAATGACATATTACTTTCTCCACCCCGTGTTCTATATGATACCACGAAATTTTTGTCTCGTGTAAGGCTAGTTATACTCTGAGCCCATTCACGATTATTTTTAACTCCAACATGATACCCTTTCTTGAATATATGAGACATGAACCACGTATACAACACTAGAACACAACACAAAATTGTTCCCCTTTTCTTCTCGTGTCGCATATGCAAAGAGTAGTATACATCAGCAAGAACCGCGAGAACTGGATTTTGTTTATTTTTGTTAAAAGCCAAGAAGATATTGATGGCATCAAAATCTACAAAATTATCAAGGTTTGGGAATAAAAAAATACCATAGATAGTGAGAGCCAAAACATCTTTAACAATACCCCATTCTTTTTTAAATCCTAAATCCTATCACTTTTGCTCTAGATATTTTCTTGAAAAACCACGAATAACTCATTTTTCCTCTTTTTACTTGCCAACTCTTTTATGTCAATTTTCAACACGTCAGCAATTGCGTTCAAACTCGGTGGTTACCCAATATATCGATAAGGATTTCCTTTCTCTAGGGAGTAACCCAATATTCATTCAAATTCCTCTAATGTCGGGGCCAACGGAAAGTCTTAAAAGGTGAAACATCTTAAGAAAGAGTCGTAATACTGAGCAGTGTCGTGAGAGCCCCTGCTCGCACATTCACTGCCAAGAGATTTAGGATCTTCCCATATTTGTGAAA
>NW_027334393.1:0-1213 GCF_000331145.2 Cicer arietinum
TGTAAATTTTAAGGTACATACTTGATTAATATGTAATGAAAAATCCAAGTAGTCATTTGCAATCTTCTTTCATTCTTTCACATTTTCACCATATTTTTACTATTAACGTATTATTCTACCTCATGTCTTCTATTAACGTATTATTTTTATTTTTAATGTGATATTTTCTTGATGGAATGTTTGTGTAATGATACGGTTCTATTATGATTGTTTGCGTGTTTTTCTTACTTGTATTATATTGTCATCATCATTTCAAAACTTACCTCCTTCGTTATTTGTGCTTGACTGGCTTGGCTCTGTGCTTGCTAAATTGCAGTTGTTACAGGTTAATGATTCTTGAAGTTCAAGTTTGGGATGAACCATGCTCTGATAGGTGACACCGGAAATAAGGCTTTAAAATTGTATTTTACTTATTTAATTTGAAACAAATTTTTGAAGATGAAGGTGATGTTTATGACAATGACAATTCTGCGAGTATGTTGAGTAAAGGATGTGGTTTGTTACCTAATTTACATATTAGGAATTCATTGTCCTTGTTAAATCATGTGGCTGAGGTTGGAAAAACTAACAAAAGCTCTCATATTAGATCTTTTAGTCCAGTTCCAGCAGTAAAGAAGGTAAAAACAATGCACCATTCAATCCTTTTTTTGTTAATAAGCATCTTTATCAATGAACATGTTATTACTGGTATGATAGTTATGAATTATTCTGAATAACCTCAGTGATTTCATTGATCAAATGATAGGAATATTAAAAAGGAATGATGATGATACATTAGTATTTATAGGATAATTGTGAACTAGCGAATAAAGAAAATAACAAACTAACTAGAGGATCTATTAGATGTAAAAAGTTAGTTATACTAGCTAGTTAGATCATGTACTAGTTAGTGAACTATCATCAGTTATTATCTAATACATGTTTTCAGCATATTTACTCACAGCCATATAAATCTGTGATGCAGGCTTGGGAAGCAATTCACAAGAACAAGTCAAGCAATGTAGTTGCACCACTTGAGATTGAATCAAACAGGTTTGGTTTTTCGGGCGAGCTTCCAGGTAGACTCTCTCCCTTTCGGCGTTCACGAGATGCTGCTGCAGGCATATCTGCCTGCAGAAGTAAACCACAATCTCCATTTCAGGGCGTGAAGTTGCTTGGTGATGCTAAAGAAACTGAAATCAATAAATCAGGCAATTTGAAATTCTACAGCACT
>NW_027334393.1:1358-8549 GCF_000331145.2 Cicer arietinum
AATTGAAGATTAATATTAAATATTTTAAAAATGTATTTATAATAATATTTTCATATATTTTTAGTTAAAATTTTTATATAAATAAAAGTTCGGACAAATTCGTTTAATGTGGAAATTTAAGCATGCGGATTCCTTTTTAAAAATTATTTTTATACGAAATTACCTGCGAATTTTAATTGCGAAACATGTTGGTGCAAAATTTCGTATGGATATACCTGCAGATTTTCATACGAAATATATTTGTAGGAACCGTGCTGCAAATGTTTCTGCATGAAAAGTCGTAAGAAAATGCCTAAAGTTTTCTTAAACTTTGCTGCGGATTTTATTTAATTTTCCTGCGGATTTATCCGCAGGTAATTTACCTGCGGATACTAAAATCCTCAGGTAACAATTATCCACGAAGGTTTTACGTGGGGATAACGTTCCGCCAGAAAATCTGCAGGTAACATGCTTTCCTGCGGAATTTTTGCTTAAATCCGCAGGAAAAACGCAGATTTCTAGTAGTGGTACTCACACTTTAATTTTCTTAAAATATTGTATCTTATAATCGTATGGCATCGGTGCGTATTATATAAATTAAACACCCATATGTTAAGGTTTTTTATAAGCAATTCTGTTACAAGGAAATTTGGCTCACGAATAATTTAGTAAAAGTTAACAAAGAAATTTAATACGCGCAACAAAAAACATAAGAAAAATATGTGCATTTCAATATATGCACATAAGAAAAATATGTGCATTTCAAGGAGAATCTATGTACATTTTAAGGTACATCCTTGATTAATATGTAATGAAAAATTCAAGTAGTCATTTGCAATATTATTTCATTCTTTCACATTTCCACCATATTTTTACTATTAACTTATTATTCTATCTCATGTCTTCTATTAACGTATTATTTTTATTTTTAATGTGATATTTTCTTGATGGAATGTTTAATTGTGTAATGATATGGTTCTATTATGATTGTTTGCGTGTTCTTTTTACTTGTATTATACTGTTATCATGATTTCGAAACTCACCTCCTTCGTTGTTTGTGCTTGACTGGCTTGGCCATGCGTTTGTAAAATCACATTTGTTACAAGTTAATGAATCTTGAAGTTCCAGTTTGGGAGGAACCATGCTCTGATAGGTGATATAGGGAATAAGGGTTTAAAATTGTATTATACTTATTTAATTTAAAACGAAATTTTCTAGGAAAATCTTAGAAGTACTAGTAAATTTTTAAATTAAATCAAGTAATAATACTTAAATCAAGCTTATTGAGATTACACTATTTTAATGGAGAAAATAAGTTTAAAGTGTTCCTTTTGATTTTTGAGAAACGTGATATCCTAAGTTAAAAATAAAAGTTTTTATTTTCTTGGTAACACATTTTTATTTATCCGCTGCAAAATTTATAGGAATATGATATAATTTATTATATATATTATTTTGGAGTTTATTATATATATTATTTTGGAGTTTAGGGTAGTACATACTTGATTAATATGTAATGAAAAATTCAAGTAGTCATTTGCAATCTTCTTTCATTCTTTCACATTTTCACCATATTTTTGCTATTAACGTATTATTCTACCTCATGTCTTCAAATTATAAGGAAAGTTGTTTATATATATTCTACAAATTTAATATGATAAGATCTAAATCTATTTAACACCATCAATCAATCAAATAGTAAAATTATAAATAATGTGAACTTAATTTTTGTAGCTATTTTATTAATGAAAAAATAGATCAATGATATAATATTCTTTAACACTAAACGTTGAAATTTTAACAATTATTGAATACGTTATCAACAATTTAAGTTTTATAAAATTACTCAAAATAAAAATATTAATATTACATTTCAACAAATAAAGACATATATAACAACAATTCTATATATAATTTGAAAAATTGATTACTCTTAATGCTATGAATTTATTTATTGATAAATGAGGTTATGTTAATTTTAATCTTTCTTCCCAAAATATTAAAGTTCATTGAATGTTAAATTAATTCATAAAATTGTTAATTTTAATCTTTCTTCCCAAAATATTAAAGTTCATTGAATGTTAAATTAATTCATAAAATTAAATCAATAAGTTTATTAAATGTAAGTTAGACTTACAAACATAAAAAATATCAATAAATTTATACAAAAAGTTAAAGTTTATTGAATGTAAAATTAAATCATAATAATTGACAACATTAAAAAGTTCAAAAATATTTTACATGCATTTCTGAAAGTTCTAATAGTTAAAGTATTAATACTCATAAATTCACCTGCATGTCTGAAAGTTCTAATATGAACTTTTGGAGATAAATAAAAAATAAAAAGTTTTAATATGAGTTTATTCAATGTTAATTTTAATATTCCTTCCCAAAACATTAAAGTTTATTGAAGGTTAAGTTAAATCTATAAGAAAAAAAATAGAATGCTAAAAGTCAAAACAATTGAAGATATTAAAAAAATTCAAAAATACCCATAAATTCACACGCATGTCTGGAAGCCCATGGATA
This sequence comes from Cicer arietinum, assembly GCF_000331145.2. Lineage (NCBI taxonomy): Eukaryota > Viridiplantae > Streptophyta > Magnoliopsida > Fabales > Fabaceae > Cicer > Cicer arietinum. The sequence continues at coordinate 3,867 of NW_027334393.1, forward strand.
TAAAAAAAAATTCTAATAGGAGATCTAGATTCTAGAGTTGAAACCCTAAAAACTAACATAACTTATACCATTTGCTTATCTGAAAAATTTATTATATAATTCAATTAAGAAATCATAAACTCATATATTCATATAAAAGTAATATATATTGTTCAACCATATTTCTATTTGCACAATTCACTACGCCAAAAATGACATTTTATAGCGCGCATTTTAAAGCGCTTACTAAATACAAGCGTTGTTGTAAGTATATTTTAAAAATAACGGAGCATATACCAATGCTTTTTTGACAAGCGTTGTGGCAAAAGCGCTGTTGTAGGGTCATATAGCGTTTGCACATAATATTTACAAAGCTTTTTCAGCGCTTTTACCCAAGCGCTGTAAAATGAAGCACCCTCACATAATGTTTTACAGCGCTTTTTTGACAAGCGCTGTAAAAGACTTGCACTTTCAAATAATTAAATGATTTATTACAGCGCTTTTTGTACAAGCGCACCTATTAGAGCGCTTTTGTTACAAGTGTTGTAAAGGTCACATAATTGAAGGACCTATTAGAGCGCTTATTCTACAAGCGTTGTAAAATCATTCACTTTAAATAAAAATCATTTACTTTAAATAAATAAAAACAAATTTACGAACCCTCATCACCTCTACTCTGGGAACTCTCATCTCCTCTACGTACTATGCGGCTATCTACTGCTCCTCCTTTAAAAAAAATTGGATACGCTGTCTCAGGTACTGTATTTATTAATTTGTAGTAGTCACGAAAACTAATAAATTGTTACATAATAAATCTTTTCTTTTTGAAATATGTTGATCTGTTCTGTTTTGAAATCTTTTCTGTTTTGAAATTGTTACATAATAATGGACCTTGGTTTCCATTTTCTAATATTAGATATGTGTACTATATATTGGTATAATGTTATCTGTAGCTTATTATTTTTGTAACTATATAGGTCATATAATATGGACCGGAAATGGATGTTTGTCAATCGATTGTCAAAAGAGTATGAAAATGGAGTGAAGGAGTTTGTTGAGTTTGCAGTGAAGAATGCAAAAGATCCAAATAGATTCGTTTGTCCTTGTTTAAAATGTTGTTTTGGAAAACGCGTTAGAGAAGATGAATTGGAAGGACATTTAGTATGAAATGAATTGATCAAAGCTATACATGTGGGATAAGACATGGTGAAAAAAAAAAGGAAACATTAATTTTGAGAATGGTTCGACATATGCTTCAACTGACTTCGATACAGATACATATGAGCCGAACCGAGTTGAGGAGATTGCAAAACCAGTTGAAAAAGATCTTCGGGATTTTCCTAAAATGTTTGAGAGTTTGTTGAGTGATGCAGAAAAACCATTATATAATGGTTTTACTAAATTCACAAGAATGTCGGCGATATTAAAGTTGTACCACTTAAAAGCGAGTAATGGATAGTCTGATAAAAGCTTCACAAAAATATTAACACTCTTAAAAGATATGTTGCCAGATGATAACGAACTTCCCAGTCGAACCTACGAGGCTAAACGGATTTTGTGCTCTATTGGCATGAGTTACGAAAGGATTCATGTGTGTCCTAACGATTGCATTTTATTTCGAAACGAATATGAATTACTAAAGGCGTTGGTGAGAAAAAAAAAGGAAACATTAATTTTGAGAATGGTTCGACATATGCTTCAACTGACTTCGATACAGATACATATGAGCCGAACCGAGTTGAGGAGATTGCAAAACCAGTTGAAAAAGATCTTCGGGATTTTCCTAAAATGTTTGAGAGTTTGTTGAGTGATGCAGAAAAACCATTATATAATGGTTTTACTAAATTCACAAGAATGTCGGCGATATTAAAGTTGTACCACTTAAAAGCGAGTAATGGATAGTCTGATAAAAGCTTCACAAAAATATTAACACTCTTAAAAGATATGTTGCCAGATGATAACGAACTTCCCAGTCGAACCTACAAGGCTAAACGGATTTTGTGCTCTATTGGCATGAGTTACAAAAGGATTCATGCGTGTCCTAACGATTGCATTTTATTTTGAATCGAATATGAATTACTAAAGGCGTGTCCAAAATGCAATGTCTCTCGATATAAGAAGAAAGAATCTACTCCAGCAAATGTCGTGTGGTATTTTCCTATAATACCAAGATTTAGGCGCATGTATCGTAGTGAAGAAGATTCAAAACACTTGACATGGCATGCCGATGAAAGAATTAGAGATGGAAAATGTCGACACCTTGGATGCGGTTGAAACATTGTAAGAAGAATGTATTTCTTGGACATCGTAAATTTTCACCTTATAGTTATCAGTATCGTGGGTGGAGAAATGCATTCAATGGAAAATCAGAGGAAGGTAAAGCTCCTTTAGCACCGACTGGATATCAAATACTTGAAAAAGTACAAGGTTTGACCAATAAATTTGGCAAACCTTTTGCGAGAGAGCTCGTCAAAACTGGGTGAAAGAAAAATTCAATTTTATTTGAATTGCCATATTGGAAGTCATTGTATATAAGAAATTTCCTCGATGTGTTGCATGTTGAAAAAAATGTATTTGATAGTGTTATTGGTACGTTACTCAATATTCCAAGAAAGTCTAAAGATGGCATCAATGCAAGATTGGACTTGGTCGATATGGGAATAAGAAATGAATTGGGTCCCGTACAGAAAGGAAATCGCACATATCTACCTCCAGTCGTTCATACTCTATCTAGAAAGGAAAAAAAAAATTATGTAAATTTCTAAACGAAGTTAAAGTTCCAGAAGGATACTCTTCAAACATTAAAAATTTGGTTTGTATGAAAGACCTCAAGTTAAAAGGTTTGAAGACCCATGATTGTCATATTCTAATGCAGCATTTGCTACCAATAGGTATACGTTCCATTTTACCTGAAAAAGTTCGACGAGCCTTAACTAGATTATGTTTCTTCTTCAGGGAAATTTGTAGTAAAGTGATCGATCCTCAGAAATTACCGACATTGCAGAGGTAAATTGTTGTTACTTTGTGTGAGCTAGAAATGTATTTCCCACCCTCGTTTTTTGATATAATGGTTCACCTTACTGTTCATCTGGTTAAGGAGACAACTTTGTGGGCCAGCTTATATGAGATGGATGTATCCGATAGAACGATATATGAAAATATTAAAAGGGTACGTAAAAAGTAGAAGTTGATTAGAAGGTTGTATTGTTGAACGGTACATTGTTGAAGAAGCTGTTGAATTTTGTACTGAATATCTGTCCAATGTTGAATCCATAATGCTTCCCATGTCTCGTCATTCGGGAAGAATATCAGGAGAAGGGGTAATTGGAAGGAGAATAATGACTATATCAAGTACAAAATGGGAGCAGGCACAATTGTATGTTATGCACAATGATGATGAGGTTCAACCGTATGTTCAATACACATTGATCAGTTATCTCGTTTGAACATGAATAGGAATCAAAATTGGATAACTCGAGAGCACAATTGAAGTTTTATAAAAAGGTTAAATAATCACATAAAGTCAAAGTTTGATATAGACCCCGAATCAATTTCACAGAGATTGAGGTGGCTAACAAATGGTCCGAGTTTACATGTCTTTTCTTACACTGATTATGCTATTAACGACTACACATTTTATACCAAAGAACAAGATCATCAGACCACTATGCAAAATAGCGGAGTCACTCTCGTAGCTGAAGCGATGCATGTCTCAAGTGCAAAAGACAAAAACCCAATATATGCAAATCTATCATATTTTGGGGTTATCGAGCGCATATGGGAGTTAGACTACACAATGTTTCATGTTCCCATATTTGGTTGCAAGTGGGTCGATAATAATAATGGCGTTCGGATTGATGAGTCAGGGTTCTTGCTTGTCGATTTTCATAGGGTGGGATACAAAGACGAGCCTTTTGTTTTAGCATCGCAAGCTCAACAAGTGTTTTATGCCACTGATGCTGCTGATGATAAATGGTATGTTTTCCTATCGACCAATAAAATAAGTGATGATAACAATAATGATGAAGATGTTGGTAATGATCTTTTATTTGCAACATCACAACCACATGAAATTGATTCAACTAATGATGGTTTATATCTTATAGATGATCATGATGAGGGAATTTGGATTAATCAATCGTTTCGTATCGTTAATAATGGACAAACAAATGTGAATCCAACCAGGAAAAGAAGAAGGGCATCTTAAAGTACATGTTTAATTGTTTTATATAAGCCATGTAATTTGAACTGAGTTCCTGTAATTTATTTGTTTGTACATGTTTAATTGTTTTATATAAGCAGCCATGTATTTGATTTTCTGCTTATACTTATTTTGTGCTTATATTTAGCTTGATCTTAGTGTTTTATACTAAGTTCATGTAATTTAATATAAAATAGTAATTTACATGAACTGAACTGAATATAAACTAGTCATTTACATGAACTGAACTGAACTGAAAAAAAAAAAATCCAAATATAGGTAATTTACATGAACTAAACTGAATATAAACTAGTCATTTACATGAACTGAACTAAACTGGAAAAAAATCCAAATATAGGTAATTTACATGAACTAAACTGAATATAAACTAGTCATTTACATGAACTGAACTAAACTGGAAAAAAATCCAAATATAGGTAATTTACATGAACTAAACTGAATATAAACTAAGGAGGTCACAAAGCTTTGTTTTATACCAAGTT
>NW_027334393.1:8710-9371 GCF_000331145.2 Cicer arietinum
CGCTTATTCTACAAGCGCTGTAAAAGAGCCTTTTAAAAATAAAATAAGGAGGCCTTTTAGAGCGCTTATTTGAAAAAGCGCTGTAAAAGGCTTAGGTCTTTAAGAGCGCGTTTACTACAAGAGCTTTAAAAGGCTAGGTCTTTTAGAGCGCTTTTCCAACAAGCGTTGTAAAAGGCTTCTAAAAAGCGTTGTAATAGGGTTTTATATATAACAGTAAACCGCTTCAGTTTCCTTTTCATTACGTAAACTTCATTATCATCTTTTCTTTATCGTTCTTCTCTTCCTTTGCGAATCCTATTATCTCTTCCATTACGAACCATATTTCCACGATCATCTCTCTCATTTCGAATCTTATTTCCATCCACGATCATCTCTACCATTACAAACCATCTCTTTTCATTGAAATACGTAACCATCATTACGTATTTCTTCGAACCATACTTCAGTTTCTGCGAACCGTATTTCTGCACATTTCTCCTACGAACCCTACATATTTCGTCTACGTATTTCGTCTCACTACTCAGGTATTTATGTTATTAATTTTTTGTTATCAATAAAATGCATGTTGGACTTATACTGATACGTACTTAGACTACTACATGTTGAACTTGTTGAAGTTATATTGAACTGCATGTTGAACTTGTTGTAGATAAATGGATTC
>NW_027334394.1:0-5579 GCF_000331145.2 Cicer arietinum
TGTTAATCCAATGACACAAATGAACTTATTGCATGCACAAGATTGGTTAAAAACCCTAATTGTTTAAGAATAAGTATAGGGAGGACGAAAATGACCTAAATGTTAATCCAATGACACAAATGAACATATTGGATGCACAAGATTGGTTAAAAAACCTAATTGGACAAGAATAAGCCTAGGGAGGACGAAAATTACCTAAATGTTCATCCTATGACACAAATGAACTTATTGGATGCAGAAGATTTGTTAAAACCCTAATTGGACAAGAATAAGCCTAGGGAGGACGAAAGTGACCTAAATGTTAATCCAATGACAGAAATGAACTTATTGCATGTACAAGATTGGTTAAAAATCCAAATTGGACAAGAATAAGTATAGGGTGGACGAAAATGACCTAAATGTTTATTCAATGACACAAACACACCTGTTGGATGCACAAGATTTGCCAAAAACACTAATTGAACTAGAATAAACTCAGGGAGGACGAAAATAATTTAACTGTTAATCCAATGACACGGATAACCTTTTTGATGCACAAGATTGGTTAAAAAACCCTAATTGGACAAGAATAAGCCTAGGGAGGACGAAAATGACCTAAATGTTCATCCAATGACACAAACACACCTATAGGATGCACAAGTTTGGTTAAAAACCCTAATTGGACAAGAATAAGCCTAGGGAGGACGAAAATGACCTAAATGTTCATCCAATGACACAAACACACCTATAGGATGCACAAGTTTGGTTAAAAACCCTAATTGGACAAGAATAAACCTAGGGAGAACAAAAATGGCCTAAATGTTAATCCAATAACACAAATGAACATATTGGATGCACAAGATTTGTTAAAAACCCTAATTGAACTAGAATACACTCAGGGAGGACGAAAATAACTTAAATGTTAATCCAATGACACGGATGAACTTATTGGATGCACAAGATTGGTTAAAAACCCTAATTGGACAAGAATAAGCCTAGGGAGGACGAAAGTGCCCTAAATGTTAATCCAATGACACAAATGAACTTATTGCATGCACGAGATTGGTTAAAAACCATAATTGGACAAGAATAAACCTAGGGAGGAGGAAAGGGACCTAAATGTTAACCCAATGACACAAATGAACTTATTGCATACACAAGATTGGTTAAAAATCCTAATTGGACAAGAATAAGCCTAGGGAGGACGAAAGTGCCCTAAATGTTAATCCAATGACACAGATGAACTTATTAGATGTACAAGATTGGTTAAAAATCCTAATTGGACAAGAATAAGCCTAGGGAGGACGAAAGTGCCCTAAATGTTAATCCAATGACACAGATGAACTTATTAGATGTACAAGATTGGTTAAAAATCCTAATTGGACAAGAATAAGCCTAGGGAGGACGAAAGTGCCCTAAATGTTAATCCAATGACACAGATGAACTTATTAGATGTACAAGATTGGTTAAAAATCCTAATTGGACAAGAATAAGCCTAGGGAGGACGAAAGTGCCCTAAATGTTAATCCAATGACACAGATGAACTTATTAGATGTACAAGATTGGTTAAAAATCCTAATTGGACAAGAATAAGCCTAGGGAGGACGAAAGTGCCCTAAATGTTAATCCAATGACACAAACACACCTGTTGGATGCACAAGATTTGTTAAAAACCCTAATTGAACTAGAATAAAATCAAGGAAGACGGAAATAACTTAAATGTTAATCCAATGACACAGATGAACTTATTAGATGTACAAGATTGGTTAAAAACCCTAATTGGACAAGAATAAGCCTAGGGAGAACGAAAATGACCTAAATGTTCATCGAATGACACAAACACACCTATAGGATGCACAAGATTGGTTAAAAACCCTAATTGGACAAGAATAAACCTAGGGAGGACGAAAATGACGTAATGTTAATCCAATGACACAAATGAACATATTGGATGCACAAGATTGGTTAAAAAACCTAATTGGACAAGAATAAGCCTAGGGAGGACGAAAATTACCAAAATGTTCATCCTATGACACAAATGAACTTATTGGATGCACAAGATTTGCTAAAACCCTAATTGGACAGGAATAAGCCTAGAGAGGACGAAAGTGACCTAAATGTTAATACAGTGACACAAATGAACTTATTGCATGCACAAGATTGGTTACAAACCCTAATTGGACTGGAATAAACCTAGGGAGGACGAAAATGACCTAAATGTTAATCCAATGACACAAATGAACATATTGGATGCACAAGATTGGTTAAAAACCCTAATTGGACAAGAATAAGACTAGGGAGGACGAAAATGACCTAAATGTTTATCCAATGACACAAACACACATGTGGGATGCACAAGATTTGTTAAAATCCCTAATCGAAATAGAATAAACTCAGGGAGGACGAAAATAACTTAAATGTTAATCCAATGACACAGATGAACTTATTAGATGCACAAGATTGGTTAAAAACCCTAATTGGACAAGAATAAGTATAGGGAGGACGAAAATGCCCTAAATGTTAATCCAATGACACAGATGAACTTATTAGATGCACAAGATTGGTTAAAAACCCTAATTGGACAAGAATAAGTATAGGGAGGACGAAAATGCCCTAAATGTTAATCCAATGACACAGATGAACTTATTAGATGCACAAGATTGGTTAAAAACCCTAATTGGACAAGAATAAGTATAGGGAGGACGAAAATGCCCTAAATGTTAATCCAATGACACAGATGAACTTATTAGATGCACAAGATTGGTTAAAAACCCTAATTGGACAAGAATAAGTATAGGGAGGACGAAAATGCCCTAAATGTTAATCCAATGACACAGATGAACTTATTAGATGCACAAGATTGGTTAAAAACCCTAATTGGACAAGAATAAGTATAGGGAGGACGAAAATGCCCTAAATGTTAATCCAATGACACAGATGAACTTATTAGATGCACAAGATTGGTTAAAAACCCTAATTGGACAAGAATAAGTATAGGGAGGACGAAAATGCCCTAAATGTTAATCCAATGACACAGATGAACTTATTAGATGCACAAGATTGGTTAAAAACCCTAATTGGACAAGAATAAGTATAGGGAGGACGAAAATGCCCTAAATGTTAATCCAATGACACAGATGAACTTATTAGATGCACAAGATTGGTTAAAAACCCTAATTGGACAAGAATAAGTATAGGGAGGACGAAAATGCCCTAAATGTTAATCCAATGACACAGATGAACTTATTAGATGCACAAGATTGGTTAAAAACCCTAATTGGACAAGAATAAGTATAGGGAGGACGAAAATGCCCTAAATGTTAATCCAATGACACAGATGAACTTATTAGATGCACAAGATTGGTTAAAAACCCTAATTGGACAAGAATAAGTATAGGGAGGACGAAAATGCCCTAAATGTTAATCCAATGACACAGATGAACTTATTAGATGCACAAGATTGGTTAAAAACCCTAATTGGACAAGAATAAGTATAGGGAGGACGAAAATGCCCTAAATGTTAATCCAATGACACAGATGAACTTATTAGATGCACAAGATTGGTTAAAAACCCTAATTGGACAAGAATAAGCCTAGGGAGGATGAAAATGACCTAAATGTTCATCCAATGACACAAACACACCTGTTGGATGCACAAGATTTCTTAAAAACCCTAATTGAACTAGAATAAACTCAGGGAAGACGAAAATAACTTAAATGTTAATCCAATGACACGTATGAACTTATTAGATGCACAAGATTGGTTAAAAACCCTAATTGGACAAGAATAAGCCTAGCGAGAACGAAAATGACCTAAATGTTCATCCAATGACACGTATGAACTTATTAGATGCACAAGATTGGTTACAAACCCTAATTGGACTGGAATAAACCTAGGGAGGCCGAAAATGACCTAAATGTTCATCCAATGACACGTATGAACTTATTAGATGCACAAGATTGGTTACAAACCCTAATTGGACTGGAATAAACCTAGGGAGGCCGAAAATGACCTAAATGTTCATCCAATGACACGTATGAACTTATTAGATGCACAAGATTGGTTACAAACCCTAATTGGACTGGAATAAACCTAGGGAGGCCGAAAATGACCTAAATGTTCATCCAATGACACGTATGAACTTATTAGATGCACAACATTGGTTAAAAACCCTAATTGGACAAGAATAAGACTAGGGAGGACGAAAATGACCTTAATGTTCATCCACTGACACAAACACACCTATAGGATGCACAAGATAGGTTAAAAACCCTAATTGGACAAGAATAAAGCTAGGGTTGACGAAATTGACCTTAATGTTAATCCAATGACACAAATGAACTTATTGCATTCACACGATTGGTTAAAAACCCTAATTGGACAAGAATAAGCCTAGGGAGGACGAAAATGACCTAAATGTTCATCCTATGACACAAATGAACTTATTGGATGCACAAGATTGGTTACAATGACCTAAATGTTAATCCAATGACACAAATGAACTTATTAGATGCACAAGATTGGTTAAAAACCCTAATTGGACAAGAATATGCCTAGGGAGGACGAAAATGACGTAATGTTAATCCAATGACACAAATGAACTTATTAGATGCACAAGATTGGTTAAAAACCCTAATTGGACAAGAATATGCCTAGGGAGGACGAAAATGACGTAATGTTAATCCAATGACACAAATGAACTTATTAGATGCACAAGATTGGTTAAAAACCCTAATTGGACAAGAATATGCCTAGGGAGGACGAAAATGACGTAATGTTAATCCAATGACACAAATGAACTTATTAGATGCACAAGATTGGTTAAAAACCCTAATTGGACAAGAATATGCCTAGGGAGGACGAAAATGACGTAATGTTAATCCAATGACACAAATGAACTTATTAGATGCACAAGATTGGTTAAAAACCCTAATTGGACAAGAATATGCCTAGGGAGGACGAAAATGACGTAATGTTAATCCAATGACACAAATGAACTTATTAGATGCACAAGATTGGTTAAAAACCCTAATTGGACAAGAATATGCCTAGGGAGGACGAAAATGACGTAATGTTAATCCAATGACACAAATGAACTTATTAGATGCACAAGATTGGTTAAAAACCCTAATTGGACAAGAATATGCCTAGGGAGGACGAAAATGACGTAATGTTAATCCAATGACACAAATGAACTTATTAGATGCACAAGATTGGTTAAAAACCCTAATTGGACAAGAATAAACCTAAGGAGGACGAAAGTGACCTAAATGTTAATCCAATGACACAAATGAAATTATTGCATACACAAGATTGGTTAAAAAATCCTAATTGGACAAGAATAAGTATAGGGAGGACGAAAATGACCTAAATGTTCATCCAATGACACAAACACACCTTTTGGATGCACAAGATTGGTTACAATGACCTAAATGTTAATCCAATGACACAAATGAACATATTGGATGCACAAGATTGGTTAAAAACCCTAAATGGACAAGAATAACCCTAATTGAACTAGAATAAACTCAAGGAGGACGAAAATAACTTAAATATTAATCCAATGACACAAATGAACTTATTGGATGCACAAGATTGG
>NW_027334394.1:5603-6000 GCF_000331145.2 Cicer arietinum
AACCTAGGGAGGACGAAAATGACCTAAATGTTCATCCAATGACACAAACACACCTATTGAATGCAAAAGATTGGTTAAAAACCCTAATTGGACAAGAATATGCCTAGGGAGGACGAAAATGACCTAAATGTTCATCCTATGACACAAATGAACTTATTGGATGCACAAGATTTGCTAAAACCCTAATTGGACAGGAATAAGTATAGGGAGGACGAAAATTACCAAAATGTTCATCCTATGACACAAATGAACTTATTGGATGCACAAGATTTGTTAAAACCGTAATTGGACAAGAATATGCCTAGAGAGGACGAAAGTGACCTAAATGTTAATACAATGACACAAATGAACTTATTGCATGCACATGATTGGTTAAAAACCCTAATTGGACAAGAAT
>NW_027334395.1:0-1022 GCF_000331145.2 Cicer arietinum
TTTCCAGTTAAATCGATTTGGAAATCGATTACCAGCATGGTAAAAGGTTTATAAAATCGATTTAGGAATCGATTACTTTAGTCCAGGTTTCAAAGTTCAGAAATTTTTTTTTATCTTCACGAGCATCGATTTGGAAATCGATTAGTTAAGTGTTCAACCTTAAGACAATCGATTTGGGAATCGATTAAGTAAAACTGGAACTCGATTTGAACATCGATTTGAAATATGACCGTTACTCTAATTTTAACTAGCCGTTGGAACTTCATCATTACTGAATCGATTGAGGATTCCCAGCAACGGTAACCTAATCGATTGGGAAATCGATTTACAAGGTCAAGAGTATAAATAGGAACAGTTCTAAATCGATTTCTGCACTTTGTTTTCCAGATTTTCACTGCTTTTCTTTTGTCTGCTTCATTCTCCTGTCTCTGCATTTGTTTGAATCTGCATTCTACATTCTACTTACTTCGAATCTACATCAAATTGTTGATATGGCACGTGTAAAACAGACACAAGCTCACACTCCATCTCCATCATCTTCTTCCACCAGTGAAACACCTTCACCACCACCAACTTTGACAAAAAGAGTACCCATCCCAACTCACAAAATACTTGCAAAAAGATAAAGGCAAAGCCCCCGCACCAATCCAAGAAAAGTCAAAGAAACGCAAGGAACCTCCTACTGAAAAGCTCATGGCTGATGCCATGAAAGAAATAACTCAGAAAAGGAAGAAGAAACCTATTTCTTCTCCACCTCCCAAGAAGGTCTCTGCACCTAAGGAAAAGGAGGCACAACCATCTTTGTCTACAGACTTTGCAAAAAAGAAAATTCATGAGGCAAGGACCATGGATTTTGCATATTTTGATGTTGTGGAATTGACTTTTCAGAACCACCTCAGGTTTCATGGATTGGAGAGTTTTCTGTCTTCTACACTTGACAGCTATCCAAGGCTGATCAGGGAGTTTTATTCTACATTCAAGATGACTGAAGAAGGTTTTACTGCTTTGGTTAAGGGAAAAAG
>NW_027334395.1:1092-1321 GCF_000331145.2 Cicer arietinum
GAAGCTGACACTGCTGATGAAGGTTGGGAAGAAACACTTGATAGGCATACCGCAGTTAAAGACCTGATGGTCGATGGGTTTGTTGAATCGATTTCACTGCCCATTGGTCAAATGAAGGTTCAACAGCGGATGTTGATGTATACTTTGACGCGTATGCTGGTACCACGATCGGGAAACCATGCAGTAGTCCAGAAGTTGGACATCATACTGTTATGGGGCTTATCCAAAG
>NW_027334396.1:0-1411 GCF_000331145.2 Cicer arietinum
CTACACGATGTGATTAATGTGATGAAATATTTCCTTAAGCTCAAGCTTGTGCTGGCCATATGAGAATAATATATCATTCAAAACAACGATTAACCCCAAAAAAATTATTATTTTTTCCTTATCTTCTAAACAATGAAATTATTTCGTAACAGATAAATAAATATAAACTTTCAAACATTTTTTTAAGGTAAAAAGTATCACATAATCACAAATACGTTGAATAAATTCAAAGGTTCCATCAAACTTAACAACTTGAAATCACAATGTCAGACAACAAATTTTGTTTTTTGAAGTGCACATACTTATGTGTCAAATTAAGTGCAAATGTAGTCTCAACCCGATGTCACTATCAGAGCGGGAATTTCCAAAATAAAAATACTCAAAATAACATCAAAACAATGCATAATAAGAAGGGTCTCCAAGACATGATGGCTTTCGCCTCTCCTTATGGTACTAGTCATCACCTGCAACTTACAACTCGTCTGCGTCCATCGCAAACGCCAAACACAAACAATGAGGGGTGAGTATCGAAATTATGTAACATTATAAAATACACGAGGAGAACACGCAATCAATCAAATTATCACCACCTCAAAAACAGTCAAGTGTATAATATCAACGGTTTATCAAATTCATTCACAATAAGATAATGACAAGGATGAAATGTTATGCATGTCCTATACTCTATACTTCATCATTTGGTACCATTCTACTCTGAAGTACTTGGTTAGGAGGCCTGATACTATGCCACTACAATAGTGGACGACCAATTCATGAATGGTCAAGTCCTCATAGATCCCATGAACTCAACCCGAGACACATATACGCGACAGTCGGGGTACTCTTGTGTTGCACGGTAGCTCCTGGCCTTAGGGAATAACCCACTAATCCACTTAGGAATTCCCCACTAGAGGTACCCCCAAGGTCTCTCAGTCTTACCTTACAGTTCGACTGTAGCCCTCCACGATCAGGCTCATTCAGTTGTACTTCCCTGAATCACTAGGTTTGTCAAACCCTCCCTATATGATAACAAAATAATCCTAACTCCAAAATCTATAACACATATCTCAGACTTACTGATCATCACAACTCAATACGTTTCAGTTTGACTTCACAATATTCATGATTATATATCTATAACATTCAATCACAATAAAATCCAAATATTTGATTTACACTACTCACCATGCACAATCAGTTTCATCAATCACATAGTAAGAAATCAATTAAGTGGCACATTCAAGTAATATCACAATGTCAATCAGGTAATAAGAACACTGAAGTACATATCATTCATACAATAATAATTAGTATCGGTCTCATAAAATCAAATAACACGCAATCTTAATATAAATTAATTACAGCAATTCTATAGGTTTCTAAATTATCTTTTAGTCCTCACTATTACCAT
>NW_027334396.1:1430-2281 GCF_000331145.2 Cicer arietinum
GTTCGTTATTTTACATAAAATCGAACCTCATCTCACCCCTTACCTTGGCTGAAGATTTTTCCCAACGAAGCTGATCTGCTGATTTAATGTGTCACGTCTTCGCCAACCACCGTCTCTAACAATCCACGAGCGAGAATAAATCAACGCAACAATCAATTACCAATTAGTTACTTGCTCCAATAGGTAATTAATTAATTAATTTATTAATAATACATTGATACTTTATCTAATAATACATTAATACATTGTAATATAATTCAAAAATATATTTAATACCGTTAAACACACATATTACTATAATCAAATTTTATTTAACGTATGATAGAAAGAACTTAATATTATGTCTATATAATATATATAGTTTTGATTTATAAATATATTTATATATATATATATATATTATCACATGGACACAAATAATAATAATTAATTATTACTTATTATTGACTATACTTAATTTTATAACATAATCTAAATAGATTAAACCTTTTAGGTGAAAGAATCAATTTGCCTCTCTGCCTTATTTTGATTTCACAACAATTTTAATGAATCGTATGCTGCCTTATCAGAACTAATTACTTACTTCAGTGAGTTATCCTCCAACAATTCCCTTTAGAAATCAAATGCATCTAATGGCTTAGCTGCTAACTTATTTTCTGGAAGTTTGTATAACAAAAATTCTTATATAGCATAGTCTGTTAGTTGACAGAAACAAAGGCAAGGCTTCTAAACACACATATTACTATAATCAAATTTTATTTAACGTATGATAGAAAGAACTTAATATTATATCTATATAATATATATAGTTTTGATTTATAAATAGATTTATATATATATATATATATATC
>NW_027334396.1:2924-4424 GCF_000331145.2 Cicer arietinum
GACCACATGGCTGAGTACCACTGATTTGAAATACTTTTTTTCAAGATATAGGTGTAACAACCTGTTAATTATTAAAACTGTTAATTTAAAAATAAAATACCTAGTTTATAAGTTAAAAAAAAAAACTTTATTGTAATATTTGGAAAAATAAAATACCTCCAATATCTCTTTACCATTTTCAAAAACCCACATTCCCGTTCCTTCTTCTTATTCGTTACCTAAGCATGCCTCCTCCCATGCTTCCAATCTTCAACCTCTCATTTTCCTTACCCAAAAGCTTGACAAAGCTCCTTGAACCCTTTTTTAAACCTTGCATGTCTCAATTTGTAACTACTAACCGGTTTCAATCAAAGCAGCAGAGGATACTAACCAACGAAGAAGAGTCAAAGTGGCAATTTAGGCAAAAGGGGAGTTCAGCTACCAAGAACATTATCTTCTCCTTTATCACCAACGGTGAGTTCTTTTTATTAAAGGGTTTTTTTGTTGTTGTTGTTGTTATGATTAGGGATTTCATTTTCTGAAGTTGTTGAAAATAAGTTAGAACGTAGGTTGTTGTTTATGGTTGTGATGTTTGTGAATGTATTATGTATTAGGAAAATTTTAATTATATGTGTATCACTAGATTTAAGGTGATTATGCTTGTCGAGCACGATTTATGCTCGTTACTGCTGTTGTTGCCTCTGATATGTGTTTGTGAAATTGTGTTATGTTAGGTTAATTTCGGTTAGAATGATTATTTTAGGTGTATGCATTTAAAATATATGGTTTTATTTACTAGTGGAGAGAAAATTCTATTCTTATACCAAATATTCAATGCATGAGAGGTGTTTGATGAAAATATAGCGAGAACTATTGCAGGAGAATTGTTGTATTTAAGTTTGGTTTTCTAAATAAAAACAAAACTATGTAAACAAGTCTTAGAATCAGATTTTTCATGAATTATTGATTTCGAATTTTGAGATGAGACCAACTATGTTGTGTTTATAGGTGAGTTATTTCAGTAAAAGTTTCAAAATTTTCTATTGTCATTCGACCATTTTTCAATAATTATTAATGACTTTTGTGATGGAGACTTTCTGCAGCGTGTGTAAATTAGTCTTAGTGCATGATTTTTCCTAAATTATAGGTTTCCAATTTTGAGATGGGATCAATTGCATTATGTTCTTAATTGAGTTAGCTTTCAAGTAAATTTTTGGAATTTTCTAAAGTAATTTGACCCTACATCAATAATTATTAGTGACCATTGTGCTGAAAATATTCTACTGTGTGATTTGCAAGAATGAATAAAATTCTTAAGAAATTTGAATGGCTTCATTATTTATATATGTATATATATATAACTTTTATTATGTTTGAGTTATTAATTGTTATGAAGTTGTTACTATTTTCATGACTCCAATATTGTTTCTATTTTCTGACTATGAATTTACGTTTTGAATTAAGGACTTCAGATTAAATTATTATGAGTTTAGTATATCGCCTAATTTATTGATAATTGTT
>NW_027334396.1:4546-4818 GCF_000331145.2 Cicer arietinum
ACTCAATTATCTTAGTGACCCACATTAAGATATTGGGCGACTTTTCCTTATTCCAAAGGAAAAGATTTGAGGTCATGCATATGTTTTTCACAACATATATATAGACATGTATAATTATTTTTTCACGTTTTATACAATTTTATGAAAGAAATTCCTTGAGATTGTTTTTCCCTTTTATTTTTAGAGCTCACTGAGATATTTTATCTCACCCAAGTTATTATTATTATTATTATTATTATTATTATTATTATTATTATTATTATTATTATTAT
>NW_027334396.1:4861-7729 GCF_000331145.2 Cicer arietinum
AACATGAGACATGAAATTAGCATCAGAAGATCAGTTCCAAACTCGTGGAATTAGAATTTAATATTTTGTTTTATGATGTAATCAGTTAATCGTAGTTGTTTTCAAGATGTAATATTTTATGAATCTACTAAACAAGTTGTAAACTATATTTATGAATGTAGTTTTCAGTTATGACGGTGAATCTAATTTATTATTTATTGTTAATTACCTCTGTTTTATTAAGGTGTATGGGCCAAATTATAATATTCTAGACAAATGATAATGGGTCTTACATTTTGGTATCAGAGCCATGTCGATTCATTTGGACTATGGATTATGTGTTAGGAATTAGAATGTCTTTGTTTTACTATACATTCTAATTATCATTTCACCTAATATTAAGTATGATCAACTTAGTATTTTGTGTATGGTATGCAGAATTATGGCTGAAGGATCTAGGAGGAATCTTGCCCCTGAAGATAGTATGACTCCATCACCCACTGCTGAACCATGGGAAAGGATTATGGAAGCTATTCAAATGCAAGCAACGACTACCCATAATCTGGTACAACAAATGGCAATGCAAAGAGATGGCACTCCAAATGCCAATAGGGTGTTTTATGATTTTCTTAAGTTGCAGCCTCCAACATTCCAGGGCAGCCACAATCCCTCAGAGGCCCAAGCTTGGCTGGATGAGATTAAGAAGGCATTTGAAGTAGTGCCTTGTACTGACGAACAAAAAGTGGCATTTGCTGCCCATCTACTAAAGGGTGGGGCAGAGTATTGGTGGAGGAGTGCAAAGACTTATCTTCAGACTTAAGGAACCCATATGAATTGGGAACAATTTGAGGTGGCCTTTTTAGATAAGTATTATCCAAAAAGTGCCAGAAGATAAAAAGAGTTGGAGTTTGTGCACCTGCAACAAGGAGACATGTCTATTGCAAATTTTCTCCACATGCCCAATATGCACCCACAGAAGAATGGAAGATAAACCATTTTGAATGGGGATTGAGGCCTGAAATTAGAGGGAACATAGGCCATATGGAACTTACTAACTATTCTACTCTTGTACACAAGAGCTACATTGTTGAAGACAATTGAAAGAAAGTACAAGAGGAGAGACAAGTTAAGTGGCAACAAAAGAAAGAGTCTGGAAAATTTGACCAGCAATTAAAGGTAAAGACTGGGAAGGGAAAACAAGTGCAAACCTCCAGTTCCCTAAGAGCAAAGAAGTGTCTTAAGTGTGGCAGAGATCATGGGGGAGAGTGCTTGGTTGGAAAGCAAGTCTGCTACTACTGCAAACAGCCTGGTCATATGGCTCCTTTTTGTCCAATACGCCAAAAACAAGCAGAGTCCAACCCAAACAAGTCTAACACTGGAAGGGTCTTTGCTCTCCATGCAAAGAAAGGTATGAATCATAATCAAATAACTGGCATTGGATTCATAAATGAAATTCCTTTAATTGTCATGTTTGACACTGGTGCATCCCATTCTTTCATCTCTTCTGATTTTGTTTTGCAACATAATCTCCCTGTACTTGAAATGCCTTTTCGCTTAGTTGTAAGCATTGCACCTAAGAATTCAATAGAGACCTCCTTAGTATGTCACCAGTGTCCAATCACCCTGTATGATAGAGTTTTTCTAATAAACCTAGTATGTTTGCCCCTTAAGGGCTTGGACATCATATTAGGAATGGATTGGATGTCCGACCATTCAGTAACTTTGATTTGCCATGGTAGGAAAGTCATAATTCCTCTAGGAATTCCCAACCAGAGGAAACCAAATACCGCTCCTTGACCAACAGTTCTCTACTCTTCCAATGTCTGACCAATGGGGTTCAAGGCGTACTATTATTACTATCTTCCAACTCAGGGTCTGAAATGGACTTGTCCAATATTCCTGTAGTCAATGAGTTTGACGATGTCTTTCCAGAGGATGTGACATCCTTGCCTCCTAAATGAGAAATAGAGTTCTCCGTAGATTTGGTCCCTGAAACAGGAACAATCTCCATTGCCTCTTACAGGATGTCCCTATTAGAATTGAGTGAGTTGAAAAACCAATTAGAGGACCTGATAACCAAGCAGTTTATCAGACCAAGTGTGTCTCCTTGGGGAGCCCTTGTGCTCTTGGTAAAGAAGAAGGATGGTAGTATGAGATTATGCATAGATTATAGAAAATTGAATAAAGTGACCATCAAGAATAAGTACCCTCTGCCCAGAATTTATGACCTTATCAAGTAGGGGGAGCTAATGTGTTCTCCAAAATTGACTTGAGATCAGGGTACCACCAAATCAGAATAAAATCAGAGGATGTACCAAAAACTGCCTTTAGAACTAGGTATGGACACTATGAATTTTTGGTTATGCCTTTTGGTGTAACCAATGCCCCAGCTGTGTTTATGGATTACATGAATAGAATTTTTAAGCCATACTTGGATAAGTTTGTGATAATATTTATAGATAACATACTAATATACTCTAAGACCCCAAAAGAACATGCAAGTCATCTTCAAATAGTGTTGCACGTACTTAGGGATAGAAAACTTTATGCCAGACCAAGCAAATGTGAGTTTTGGATGTCAGAAGTAAAGTTTCTAGGTCATGTGATCAATAAGAAATGAGTGGCAGTGGATCCCTCCAAAGTAGAGGCAGTGTTGAAATGGGAACATCCTAGGAATGTGACAGAGGTTAGGAGTTTCTTAGGACTGGCGGGATATTATAGGAGATTCATTAGGAAATTCTCCCAAATTGCCCTGTGGTTGACCAGACTGACTAGGAAGGACCAACCCTTTGTGTGGGATCAAAAATGTGAAAAGAGTTTTCAGAATCTTAAGACCAAGTTAACCACTGC
Organism: Cicer arietinum; assembly: GCF_000331145.2. Taxonomy (NCBI): domain Eukaryota; kingdom Viridiplantae; phylum Streptophyta; class Magnoliopsida; order Fabales; family Fabaceae; genus Cicer; species Cicer arietinum. Next base: position 7,691 of record NW_027334396.1, read on the forward strand.
CCCTGTGCTAGCCATACCAGATCCAACCTTAAGATTTGA
>NW_027334396.1:8826-9850 GCF_000331145.2 Cicer arietinum
AGAAATAACTAGTAGCCTTAGAGAGCAAATTAGGCAATCTCAAGGAATGGATGAAGAATTGCAACATAGAAAGGACCAAGAAAGATTTACAAGGGCAAGAGATGGAACAATCCTATTTCAGGGAAGAATTTAGGTACCTAAGGATTCAAAGTTAAAGAGACTGAAACTAGAGGAAGCTCACAAAAGTAACCTGACTGTCCATCCTGGATCTACCAAGATGTACAAAGACCTTAAGAAAAATTATTGGTGGCCAGGTATGAAGGTTGATGTGGCTACTTTTGTGGGTCAATGCCTAACTTGCCAAAAGGTGAAAATAGAACATCAGAGGCCAGCAGGATTACTACAACCTCTAGAAATACCTGAATGGAAATAGGACTCAATTTCCATGGATTTTGTTGTAGGTTTGCCACATACCCACACTGGGTATGATTCCATTTGGGTGATTGTGGACAGATGAACTAAGTCAGCTCATTTCTTACCAGTAAAGTCAAACTACAACACCCTCAAACTAGCCAAGTTATTCATTAAGGAAATAGTGAGGTTGCATGAGGTTCCTCTTAGTATCATATCAGATAGGGACCCTAAGTTTACCTCCATGTTTTAGAAGGCATTTCAAAAGTCTCTAGGAACTAGACTACACCTTAGTACTTCCTACCATCCCCAGACTGATGGTCAAACTGAAAGAACCATTCAGACTCTAGAGGATATGCTGAGGGCTTGCATTTTAGAGGAAGGAGGAAAGTGGGATACACACTTGCCTCTAGTAGAGTTTTCCTACAACAATAGTTACCATGCCAGCATTGGCATGGCACCTTATGAGGCTTTGTATGGAAGAAAATGTAGGACACCGTTATGTTGGTCATAAGTAGGGGACAAGGGGATCTTAGGTCCTGAAGTTATCCAAGAGACCACTGAAAAGATTAAGGTAATTAAGGATAAATTAAAGATAGCCCAAAGCAGGCAAAAGAGCTATGATGATATCAAGAGAAGACCTTTAGAGTTTGAGGAAGGAGATCATGTTTTT
>NW_027334396.1:11396-14894 GCF_000331145.2 Cicer arietinum
ATCGTGGCGGTCTGCTGTTGAGCCTTAAGGCAAGATTGTTAGACCTTGGAGGTATTCGGGTGGGGAATTCCTAGGTGACTTGGAGGTAGCACTCCAAATGTCGGGAGCTACCACGCAACACACGTTTACCTCGACTGTCACGTATATGTGTCTCGGGTTGAGTTGAGGGGATCTATGAGGATAGTGCAAATTTGAATTGTCCGTCTACCGGGATGGTGGCATAGTATCAAGCCTCCTAACCAAGTACTTCAGAGTTAGCATGGTACCACATTGTGAAGTAGAGTCTAAGCTCATGCATAGCATTGCATTTCCTTGTGATTGTTTTGTTGTGATTGATGTGTTTCATAGGTAATAATAATTAGATGATTTGATGCATATTATAATGAGATGATTATTTTACTTGAGTGACTTTGATGTTATAGTATGATACTATTTAATTAAATATTTTGATATATCGTAAAGTGATTATGATGCGGTTCTATTATGATTGTTTGCGTGTTCTTCTTACTCATTATACTATTAACATGACTTCAAAACTCACCTCCTTCGTTGTTTGTGTTTGATTGGTTGGGCCCTGCGTTTGCGAAATCGCAGTTATTACAGGTTAATGAGTCTTGAAGTTCAAGTTTGGGAGGAACCCCGCTCTGATAGGTGATATCGGGAAGAAGGGTTTTTATTTTTATTTTTGGGAAACGTGATATCCTAAATTAAATATAAAGTTTTTATTTTCTCAAAAATATATTTTTATTTATCCGCTGCAAATGTCATAAGAATATGATATAAGTTATTATATATATTCTTTTGGGATTTAGGGTGTCACACTGTCCAACTCAAGTCAAACCTTACTTATGATCCAATGCCAGTTCAAATTATAGATAGAAGTGTAAAAGCATTGAGAAACAAAGAAATTCCCTTAGTGAAGGTTGTTTGGGAAGGATCTTTTGTAGATGAAGCAACATGGGAAGCAGAGACAGACATGCAAATGATGTATCCTTACCTTCTCCGATAGGTAATCCTCTGAATTTTGAGGGCAAAATTCTTTTTAAGTGGTGGGGATGTAACAACCTGTTAATTATTAAAACTGTTAATTTAAAAATAAAATAACTAATTTATATGTTAAAAAAAACATTATTGTAATATTTGGACAAACGAAGGGAAATTGCGTAATTTTCACACTATCCCTCCAATATCTCTTTACCATTCTCAGAAACCCAGATTCCCGTTCCTTCTTCTTCTTCGTTACCTAAGCATCCATCCTCCCATCCTCCCAATCTTCAACCTCTCATTTTTGTTGTTGTTGTTGTTGTTGTTGTTGTTGTTATGATTTGGGATTTCATTTTCTGAAGTTGTTGAAAATAAGTTAGAACGTAGGCTGTTGTTTATGGTTGTTATGTTTGTGAATGAATTATGTATTAGGAAAAATTTAATTATATGTGTATCACTAGATTTAAGGTGATTATGCTTGTCAAGCATGATTTATGCTCGTTACTGCTGTTGTTGCCTCTGATATGTGTTTGTGAAAGTGTGTTATGTTAGGTTAATTTCGATTAGAATGATTATTTTAGGTGTATGCATTTAAAATATATGGTTTTATTTACTAGTGGAGAGAAAATTCTATTTTTATCCCTAATATTCAATGCATGAGAGGTGTTTGATGAAAATACTGCGAGAACTATTGCAGGAAAATTGTTGTATTTAAGTTTGGTTTTCTAAATAAAAACAAAACTATGTAAGCAAGTCTTAGAATCAGATTTTTCATGAATTATTGATTTCGAATTTTGAGATGAGACCAACTATGTTGTGTTTATAGATGAGTTATCTACTTTCAGTAAAAGTTTCAAAATTTTCTATTGTCATTCGACCATTTTTCAATAATTATTAATGACTTTTGTGATGGAGACTTTCTGCAGCGTGTGTAAATTAGTCTTAGTGCATGATTTTTCCTAAATTATAGGTTTCCAATTTTGAGATGGGATCAATTGCATTATGTTCTTAATTGAGTTAGCTTTCAAGTAAATTTTTGGAATTTTTTAAAGTAATTTGACCCTTCATCAATAATTATTAGTGACCATTGTGCTGAAAATATTCTACTGTGTGATTTGCAAGAATGAATAAAATTCTTAAGAAATTTGAATGTGTAACACCCCAAATTTTATAATAAACTATTTTATTAATTAAATAGAGTTTTAATAATTAACTTGATGTTAAAATTATTTTATAATATATGTTGATAAATTTTTGGATTAATTTTTGTTATATGTGTGTTTTCTACAATATGCTAGTTTTATACATATTTGACTAAACGAGTGATGTAAATAATAATGTTATATTTTTGTTATTTTATATATTTTTCTAAAAAATAAGAGTATATTAGTGTAAATATTTTAAAGAATAAGATTTAGGTGATTTTACATGTATATGTAGTGTTGATAATTAATATCATATTTCCTTGTGTGTTTGGTTAATATTAAATATGCACTTAACTATATTTTATTATTTCCAAAGATATCTTATTTCAATTATTTATTTTATAAATAATCATCTTGAGATAGTAGTAATACTCTAATCTATCAATTATTAGTTTCAAAATATTAGTAATTACATTGTGTTAAAAAAAAGTGTTAAAAAATAACTTGGGTAGTTGTTAGTTTTATTAAAATTAAATAAATTAAAATTATAATGTATTTCATGGGTAAAGCCCAAGTAAAACTTAATTAAAGAATAAAACAGAAAGAAAATAGAGAGAGAGAGAGAGAGAGAGAGAGAGCAAGTTACGCGGCAACGGCTCCCAAGAAGAATTGGAGGAAAAATAGAAGAAAGTTGACACCGGCGGTCGATAACTGTCTCAAAAAAATTTCTCTGCTTCAGTCGAAATTTCAGTATATTATTTTATACATTTAGTTAGTCAATTAAACATACATTTCCAGATTTTTAACAACCCCACTTTCTCGCTAAAATACCCGACTTCTCCGTTTGTAGAATTCATTATTTTGCACCGTTCTTCTTCACCGTAAGTCCGATTTGAGTGAAACCAACACCAAAACGATCGTGTGAAAAGTGGTTATATTATCCACTGATTAGTTTTCTAATTTATGGTAAGTTTACTTGACCGATTTTGGAAATTTAATTTTTAGAATGTCTTCTCATAATCTATTTTTGACGTTTACCCATAAATTGTCGAGTTAGATCGATTGAAGGACAAAAAGTCAAATGACAGAGGCTGTTTGCTCATGGAATCATATTCGTGCGTCAAAATAAGGTAAGGGGCGAGAGAGTGTCTGAGCTCATGAGTATAATATATTGTGAGATGAACGGGAAAACCGTATTTCCTAACTATTCATCAGGGGTTCGCTACATATGGCAGTAGCCCTTGGAGGGATAAATTAATTAATGTGAAAATATGGAAATTGTGAGATTAAAATATAGAATAGAAACATTTGTAGGGTGTTGATTGATTTAATTTGTTTGAATGTGTGGCATTTGATATTATTGTGATAT
>NW_027334397.1:0-1561 GCF_000331145.2 Cicer arietinum
TGGCAATTTTCGTACCACCCATAAAAATGGACCGAACTCATAATTTTGGGATTAAACAAAGGCTAGTGTTTAAAATTTGAAGCGAAACTCGAAACTTAGTTTTAAATTTATGAGAAGAATGCTATAAGGGTCTCCGAGTCTCCGATTTTATCTGGACTTTTCGGGTGATTTTTGAAACACCCAACAAAAATGGAACGATATTTTCAGACTAGACGATGGCTAGTGTTTAAATTCTGACCCAGAACCCGAAACATAGTTATAAATTTAGGAGAACAATGCAATAAGGATCTTTGGATCCTCAATTTCATCCGATCTTTTTGGGTGATTTTGCTACCAAACGACAAAAATGGACCGAAATCCGTATTTTCGGACCAGACGATGGCTACTATTTGAAATCTAACGCGGAACCTGAAACATAGTTATAAATTTAGGAGAACAATGCAATAAGGATCTTTGGATCCTCAATTTCATCCGATCTTTTTGGGTGATTTTGCTACCAAACGACAAAAATGGACCGAAATCCGTATTTTCGGACCAGACGATGGCTACTATTTGAAATCTAACGCGGAACCTGAAACATAGTTATAAATTTAGGAGAACAATGCAATAAGGATCTTTGGATCCTCAATTTCATCCGATCTTTTTGGGTGATTTTGCTACCAAACGACAAAAATGGACCGAAATCCGTATTTTCGGACCAGACGATGGCTACTATTTGAAATCTAACGCGGAACCTGAAACATAGTTATAAATTTAGGAGAACAATGCAATAAGGATCTTTGGATCCTCAATTTCATCCGATCTTTTTGGGTGATTTTGCTACCAAACGACAAAAATGGACCGAAATCCGTATTTTCGGACCAGACGATGGCTACTATTTGAAATCTAACGCGGAACCTGAAACATAGTTATAAATTTAGGAGAACAATGCAATAAGGATCTTTGGATCCTCAATTTCATCCGATCTTTTTGGGTGATTTTGCTACCAAACGACAAAAATGGACCGAAGTGAAACCCGAAACAGAGTTATAAATTTAGGAGAATAATTCTATAAGGGTCTCTCAGTCGTCGATATCATCTGGACCTTTCGGGTAATTTTCGTACCCCTCGACAAAAATAGAATGAAATCCGTATTTTCTGACCAAACGATGGCCAGTGTTGGAAATCTGACACGTAACCAAAAACACAGTTATAAAATGGACCGAAATCCGTTTTTTTGGAACAAAAAATGGATAGTGTTTTAAATCTGAGCCGAACCCGAATTACAGTTGTAAATTTAGTTGAAGAATGTCGTAGGGGTCTCCCGGTCCTCGATTCATCTTGACTTTTCAAGCGATTTTCGTACCACCTGACAAAAATGGAATGAAATCTGTCTTTTCGAATAAGGCGATCACTAATGTTTGAAATCTTATCCGAAACTCGAAACCTGATACACAATTTGAAATTTAGGACCACAATGATATAAGGGTCCCCCAGTCCTCGATTTCATTTAGACATTTCGGGTGATTTTAATACCACCTAGAAAAAATGGACCGAATTCCGAATTTTCGTACTAGACGAT
>NW_027334397.1:2013-2427 GCF_000331145.2 Cicer arietinum
CACCATTATAAATTTAGGAGAAGAATGCTATAAGGGTCTCCCAGTCCCCGATGTCATCTAGACTTTTCAGGCGATTTTCGTACCACAAGACAAAAATGGAACGAAATCAGTATTTTCAGACCAAATGATGGCTAGTGTTCAAAATCTGACCCGGAACACAATTATAAATTTAGGAGAAGAATGCTTTAAGGGTCCCCCGATCCTCCATTTTATTTGGACTTTTCGAGGGATTTTCGTATGTCGAGACAAAAATGGACCGAAAACCGTAATTTTGGACTAGACGATGGCTAGTTTTTGAAATCTAACACGGAACCCGAAACACAGTCTTAAATGTAGGAGAAGAATTCTGTAAGAGTCTTCCAGTCCTCAATTTCATTTTGACTTCTTGGGCGATTATCGTACCACTCGACAAAA
>NW_027334398.1:0-6203 GCF_000331145.2 Cicer arietinum
TGAAAAAGCGTTGTAAATGGCTTAAAAAAAGCGCTGTAAAAGCCGTTTTTTCGCGTAGTGAATAAACATCACAAATTTTACAAAATTACGATAATTAATATCGAAGGTGGCATCCACTACCACATTGTCGATGTTTTCTCACACGTACGGGATTTTGACAATGCATTGGTACATCACGAGTTTGTTGTTGTTGTTGTTGTTCTTCTTCTTCTTCTTCTTCTTGATCTTCGTCTTTTTGCTGTTGAGGATGTCTAGGAGGAAGTGTTGTAGAAGAACTATTTTCACTTTGAGTTCAGTTGGATATTTGATTCAACGGAGTATATGCATTCCCAAAACTTGGAATTTGAAGGTTTCGTTGACACATAATATTCAGTAACTGGGTAGCGAACTCAGGTGTATTATGACGAGTGTTGAATGTGTTATACAACAATTCCTCTTCGCTTGATGCAAATGATAGTCGACGATTGTCTTCTTGATGTGGTTGTTGGCTGTCAAAATTAAATTGTTCCCCTGGCGTGAACCCGTAAGATTGATGTGGTGTGTGGGTAAAAGTATGAGGAGGAGGTTGAGTGTTAGGAGGTGTTGGCATATAATATTAATTTTATTGTGTTGTGTTAGACATTGATTCTTGAAAAAAAATATTGGCTAGATTGTGGTGGAGGTTGAGGATGAAAAAAATGTTGACTAGATTGTGGTGAAGGTTGGAGGTGAAAAAAATGTTGACTAGATTGTGGTGGAGGTTGGGGTGGATTGATACGAGGATCAACCAATTCATTTTCTACAGAAATAAATCGTTTAGAATTTTTGCAAAACCAAACATGTATTCATAACTTGGTTTGAATTCAACATTTAGAGGTTGACCATGAAGAATATGATTCTCTCGTTCATTCCACTCTTTGTTCTCATTTTCGTAGAATAATGCGAACTATAGTAAACTTGTTTATGCAAATCTACCTTATGATACTTTCTCATATTCCTCGGAGGATGTGAAATTTCTCGAGGTAGTCCAAATTGTAGTTTCACTCTATTAGTTTGATGCATTTCTATTATGTAGAAACAAATTAAATATATAGATGCATTCCATAGCCAATTGTCTTCTGGATGATCGTAAGTTAGACGTAGATATGGCCTCTAGAGAAACTGATATATAACAAGTTTGTTAGTAATATATGCATAAGAAAAATAAAATAATAGAAATAACATAATGTTTTAATATATTACATCGTTAACGGTCATGTGATCAATTTTTGATCGATATCATGCGACATGATAACGAGGTTTATCGCCAAATTTCATACCGTTTTCACTATATCTACGAAAATAAATTTGAATGTTAGTGAATTAATTAATAGTTTTATAAATATAATATTTAACTTTTTTTTTATATTTATCTTTTTGCGAATGGAAAATGAGGCTCAAGATTAATTATTGGTGCAAGAAATGGCATATGATACCATGCCCATGTTTGAAGTAGATGTGAACATCCACCGATTGACATAACACCGGGTTCAGATGCACGACACAATTCTCTATAAAGTGTTTCCAAGCACGCTGAACTCCAAGTGTATTCTCCCGTCTCTCGCAAATCTCTCAACAAGTGGAACCACATAATATGTACTCTGTTGTGGGATTTGTCAGGCATTAATATGTCGCCAATCAAGTCTAAAATGTATGCTCTACAATGTATAAGTATTTCTTCGATTCTGGAGTTAACATTGAAAATGTTTCTCTTAGCCATTTTAATTTTATAAAATTCCCCTTTCTTTGAGATTCAGGTGGCATGACTCCTAACAAATCTAAAAAATCATTTGTCCATGATACCATAGCTGATCCAAAGCCAAGTAGCAATGCAACATCTTTCTAATGTTATGGTACATTCACCCGTTGGAAGATGAAAAGTGTGGGTTTCAAGTCTCCATCTTTCAACTAAAGCAGTAATAAGTGAATTTTCTATTTTATAACTTTCTATTTGTGATACGTTACCAAACCCAGCTTGATTCGACAATGGAATCATTAAAGAATTTTGTGCAATGTGTTTATAGCTAAGTGATCTTAAATTTTGAGATGAATCCTATAATAAGCAAAGAATAAAAATATATTTGATGATATTAGAATGAGATGAATCATAATATAGTATAAAATATATTTTAGAATGAAACTTAGTATAAAATATATATAAAAAAATATTAAAAATAAAACATAAAGTATTGTATTACTTACAAAATTTTGAATGTGGTGTAGCGCTAATATGTGATTATCAGCATTCCATAACAATGACATTTAGATGAAATATAAAGAGCAAGGAAGAAATATTAATAGCGGAAGAGTGAAAATATAAAGAAGAGTGAAGTTTTGAAGAGTGGAAGAGTGAAGAAATATGATCATAAACTTGGGCTATTTATAAACAAGACAACACTTTGAATGACAATTAAAATATTATGCATGGCTTCACACAATAGGCACTTTGAAAATAAACATTTATGGACGGAGAAGACTGAACATGATGGCAAGGATTAGATTGGACAGAGAAGACTGAACACATTTTTGCAACTTCTCAACGTGAGAATATATTCATATTCTGATTCCATCTAAATCGCCATTTGGAAAGGTGATTTCTCAAAGCTTTTTCAAGGCCGCCTTTTGGAATGGCGACTTCAGTAGGTGGTGTCACGAGGTCGCTTTTTGAAATGGCGACTTGCCAAAGGAATGTCACGAAGTAGCCTTTGGGAAAGGCGACTTTTAAGCCCGTGCATGCACAACTGGATTATCACAAGGGCAATGCACAAGTGTTGGCAGGATTTGACAGCATTGCATGTATCACAATTGGTGGTCTATAATTGCATGTATCACAATTGGTTGTCTATAAGTATGATATATTATTTTTATTGCATTTCATCTCAATCTCAATATCTCATTTTCATATCAATGGCACCAAAAACGATAGTTTTTCTGATTTATTACAATGGTGAAATATGTGAAAGACAAGATATTGGTAAATATTTCAAAAGTGACGAAAAAAAGCTATTCGAGTTCATTTTGGATGCAACCTTACTGACTTGAAGAAAAACATCAAAGCAAAGTTGAGGTTAGAAAATCAGAAGGTGTCTAATATGATTTTTCAACACCCTATCTCATTTGGACAAGGCCTAGTTCATTATGAATTGTTAAATGTTGAAGACGACAAAGATGTTGAACTCGTGTTTAATGTTCATAAACAGTGGCTGCAACTCGAATTTATCGAGTTATATGTCACATTTGAGGATGGTAATCCATTATACGATGTTGGTCAACCATCATCCTCAATCACACCTCACCCTGAATACCATTTTCAAACACAAAACACTTATTCTTTTCAAAATTATGAATCTTACCAACCCGAATCATACTTTGACCAGGCCGAAACATCTGAACCTGAACCATATATTCCACTAGGTGATATGACCGATTTTGACCAACAAGAAATAAGTGAGGAGAGTGAAGAAGAAACATACTTTGATGAAGACGAGGACGAGGACGATGACAATGGTGACGATCTAGAGCCAGAAACTCATGTAATTAAAATGACATACAATCCACCATTCCATATGCGTAATCTAAACTTGGATTATGCTTACCAATCCTCCGAATTTGATATGCCATCTAATGAACCACATCCATTAAGCAATTAAGCATTATCACATAAAAAACTCCCTCAATTACATGTAGTGCAATCTGATCAATACAGGTATGTAATTAAATGTGTGAATCCACAATGCTTGTTCAAATGCAGGGCTTCGTTAAGCCAAAAAAGTAAGCAATGGTGATTGGTCGTTTGAAGGAGCCCCACAATTGCACAAATTCCTCTATGTCACAGGATCATACCAAGCTTGACTCTAACATGATATGGGAAAGCATAAAGTCACTTTTGAAAATTGATCCATCAATTAAAGTGAAGGTGATCATTGCACATATTCGGGAACGATACAACTACATAATCACCTATAGAAAGGCATGGATGACAAAGAACAAAGCTATCGAAACAACTTATGGGTACTGGGAAAAGTCTTACAATGACTTTCCAAGGTGGTTGATGGCTATGCAAAGATTTCTTCTAGGAACTATTATGGAAATGGAAGTATCACTTGCATATTCTAATAATACTTTATTACAGGGGTAAAAAATGTTCAAACGACTATTCTGGGCTTTCCCTCTGTGCATATCTGGGTTTAAATTTTATAAACCATTTGTCTCAGTAGATGGAACTTGGTTGTACGAAAAGTACAAGGGAACTCTTTTGCTTGCTATTACACAAGATGGAAACAAAAATACAATTCCCATTGCTTATGCACTTGTGGAAGGTGAGACAGGGGGTGCTTGGAGCTTTTTTTGTTGTTGAAAAATCTAAGAAGGTATGTAACACCTCAAGTCGATGTTTGCTTGATTTCAGATAGACACGGATCCATTAAAAGTGCTTATAATAATCCAAATAATGGTTGACATGATCCTCCGTCAACACATGTGTACTACGTCCGACACATTGCACAAAATTTCACGAGATAGTTCAAAGACAAGGAACTTTAAAGAAAACTTGTTTGTATGGGTAATGATCTAATTCTTCTTAGTATATTTTTCACTTATCACTTTATCATATTTCATAATTTTTACATCATTTCTAGCAGGATATGCATTAAATGAGCCATAATTCAAATATTACCGACAATGGGGACACATGACAACAAACATTTTTGAGTCAATCAACGCAGTGCTCAAGGGTACACACAATCTCCCAATCACTGCTTTGGTACAATCAACATACTATAGATTAGGAGTTTTATACGCAGAAAGAGGACAACAACATCATGCATCATTAACTTCTGGTCGAGTATACACAGACGATTGCATGGACAAGATTAAATATGAAGTTGGTAAATCTATTACTCACCAAGTCATGCAATTTGACCGAAATCATTATTCTTTCATGGTGCATGAAACAGTAAACCTAAGAGAGGTGCGACCAATTGGTCATTTTGAAGTCAACCTTCAAAGAAAATGGTGTGATTGTGGAAATCTTCAGGCTATACATGTTCCTTGTTCACATTTCATAGTTGCATGTTCTTATGTTCGCAAAACTATTTAGTGCTTCTACCTGACGTGTACAAGGTTGTTAATGTATTTAACATCTACAAAGAAGAGTTTCCACCTATACCTAATGAAGGATATTGGCCCACATATGAAGATGAAATATTGTATCACAATCCTCAATGCGGAGAATTAAAAAAGATCGTTCAAATAGTACCCGTATTTGAACTAAAATGGACGTTAAATAAAAAGTACCAAGAAAATGTGGACTATGTCAGTTAACTGACCATACTCGAAAATATTGTCCAAATGTTACAGCCAGCTCTAATCAATTATCGTAATTTAAAATGTCTATTTATGTATTTTTATGAATTATATTAAAAACCTTTGGGAAATTGCCATTTAGAACTTGGGATTCCTAAACTTTATCGTAATTTAAAATTTTTATTTATGTATTTTTATGAATTATATATATATATATATATATATATATATATATATATATTATTTTTGTTATTACAATAAAAATTGAAAAAAAATTGAAATTCTTTTTTTTTAAAAGCCTTTGAGAAATCGCCATTTGGAACTTGGGTTTCCTTAAGGAAGTCGTCATTCAAAATGACGACTTATAACTAAAAACAAAGGCGTATTTGGTATTTAATTTTCAAATGGGAGTATTTTGGTTTTTTTTTTTTTTTTTTTTAGAAAAGGGTTATTCAAAAAAAAAGCCCGCAAATATGTGCTCTAGTCTACTGCATCCCTCAATCCAATCTTCCATCCAAAACCTGATGTCACTCTCATCATTTATGATCAGTGTAAGACCCATAGTTTTAAATTCTAATTTATGTATTTTGGTATTGAACTCTGAAGCTTTTTAGTCAAGTTATTTATATTTTGTGAGTTTAATGCCCCAAAATATCTTTTTGATGCCCGATCAAAATTATTCGTCGATAAATAAATTAGATTTAGTACGGTGAATCTTTTGTCGAAGAATTATTTATTTATGTTACGAAGAATTTAATACCGGACAGTTTTGTTAAAAATCTCTCAGGTTGCTGAAAATTTTATCTGTCATTTGAGTTGCGACGAGAGTAGATATTTTTATCAAAATGGTTTGAGCAGTGATGGGAGGTGGAAATGATGAT
>NW_027334399.1:0-1428 GCF_000331145.2 Cicer arietinum
TGTCATTGGATGAACATTTAGGTCATTTTCGTCCTCCCTAGACTTATTTTTGTCCAATTAGGGCTTTTACCAATCTTGTGAATGCAATACGTTCATTTGTGTCATTGGATGAACATTTAGGTCATTTTCGTCCTCCCTAGACTTATTCTTTTCCAATTATGGTTTTAACCAATCTTGTGCATGCAATAAGTTCATTTGTGTCATTGGATGAACATTTAGGTCATTTTCGTCCTCCCTAGACTTATTCTTTTCCAATTATGGTTTTAACCAATCTTGTGCATGCAATAAGTTCATTTGTGTCATTGGATGAACATTTAGGTCATTTTCGTCCTCCCTAGACTTATTCTTTTCCAATTATGGTTTTAACCAATCTTGTGCATGCAATAAGTTCATTTGTGTCATTGGATGAACATTTAGGTCATTTTCGTCCTCCCTAGACTTATTCTTTTCCAATTATGGTTTTAACCAATCTTGTGCATGCAATAAGTTCATTTGTGTCATTGGATGAACATTTAGGTCATTTTCGTCCTCCCTAGACTTATTCTTTTCCAATTATGGTTTTAACCAATCTTGTGCATGCAATAAGTTTATTTGTGTCATTGGATTTACATTTAGGTCATTTTTGTCAACGCTAGCCTTATTCTTGTCCAATTAGGGTTTTTAACACATCTTGTGCATCCAATAGGTGTGTTTGTGTCATATGATGAACATTTAGGTTATTTTCGTCATCCCTAGAATTATTCTTGTCCAATTAGGGTTTTTAACCAATCTTGTGCATGCAATAAGTTCATTTGTGTCATTGGATTAACATTTAGGTCATTTTCGTCAACCCTAGGCTTATTCCTGTCCAATTCCGGTTTTTAACCAATCTTGTGCATCCAATAGGTGTGTTTGTGTCATTGAATGAACATTTAGGTCATTTTCGTCCTCCCTAGGTTTATTCTATTTCAATTAGGGTTTTTAACCCATCTTGTGCATCCAATAAGTTCATTTGTGTCATTGGATGAACATTTAGGTAATTTTCGTCAACCCTGGCCTTATTCTTGTCCAATTAGGGTTTTTAACAAATCTTGTGCATGCAATAAGTTCATTTGTGTCATTGGATGAACATTTAGGTAATTTTCGTCAACCCTGGCATTATTCTTGTCCAATTAGGGTTTTTAACCAATCTTGTGCATGCAATAAGTTCATTTGTGTCATTGGATGAACATTTAGGTAATTTTCGTCAACCCTGGCATTATTCTTGTCCAATTAGGGTTTTTAACCAATCTTGTGCATGCAATAAGTTCATTTGTGTCATTGGATGAACATTTAGGTAATTTTCGTCAACCCTAGGCTTATTCTAGTCCAATAAGGGTTTTTAGTCAATCTTGTGCATGCAATACGTTCATTTGTGTCATTGGATGAACATTTAGGTCATTTTCGTCC
>NW_027334400.1:0-209 GCF_000331145.2 Cicer arietinum
TTGTGCATCCAATAGGTGTGTTTGTGTCATTGGATAAACATTTAGGTCATTTTCGTCCTCCTTGTGTTATTCTAGTCCAATTAGGGTTTTTAACCAATCTTGTGCATCCAATAGGTTTGTTTGTGTCATTAGTTGAACATTTAGGTCATTTTCGTCCTTCTAACACTTATTCTTGTCAAACTAGGGTTTTTAACCAATCTTGTGCATCC
>NW_027334400.1:292-544 GCF_000331145.2 Cicer arietinum
TAGGGTTTTTAACAAATCTTGTGCATCCAATAGGTGTGTTTGTGTCATCGGATGAACATTTAGGTCATTTTCGTCCTACCTAGACTTATTATCGTCCAACTAGGGTTTTTAACCAATCTAGTGCATCCAATAAGCTCATTTTTGACATTGGATGAACATTTAGGTCATTATCATCCTCCTTAGGTTTATTCTAGACCAATTAGGGTTTTAACAAATCTGGTGCATCCAATAGGTGTGTTTGTGTCATTGGAT
>NW_027334401.1:0-3919 GCF_000331145.2 Cicer arietinum
ACGATATAGGTGGAAATTACACAACAAATGGGGAGTTTGAATTGAGTATTAGGTTTTTAAGAAGTTTCTTGGCTAACAAATGGTGAAAATAAAACTAGTAAAAAACAGAGACAGTAAAAAGAAGAAAGAAGGATAACACAATAATTGGTTCACCACCAACCTGATAGCTACGTCTAGTTTCTTCATTCATAAGGATTTAAGCTAGTAATTCAAACCAAACTACAACCACTTAACTTCACAAGTTATGTCTTCTCAGCATCCAACTTGAAATTCATAAGTCGTTGAGGATTTACAGCCCATATCAGGTCATGTTACACAAGTGTTTAGCTTCTGTTTATAGGTTTACTCTCAATAGAGAATGGTTACAATATTGCTCAAAGTTTTAGCACAACTAGAATGATATTACAATTGAGTGCTAAACAAAATCTAAGTATTTGATGATTGATCGATATTTAGCTCGTATCATTATTTTTCTTGTTGCTTCTTATCTGGTTGTGTCAGGTTTCTCAAATGGTGAGAACCATTTATAGATGCCAACTATTTGGGGTTTTCAAATTGCTTATTCTTCTTTTTCCAACGTTCAAATTATTTAATTTTGGTAAATTCAATTTTCAAATCTTTCAGTTGCATTCATGTTATAATGATCGTTGCTTTGATTTATGTCTAGATGTTTAGTCGATTGTTGCTTTGAATTTGTTCTTTGTTCCTGAGCTTTTTCAGATCGTTGTTTAACGGTTGCTGGAATTCATTTCTTTTTAGTTATTGAAATTCAATTCTTGATCTTTGCATTGATTCCAAGATGTTCTACCTTTGATTGCATAGATCTCTTGTCTTGAATTTGAATTGGATCGTTTCAATTTGATGAGATATTCAATTCGGTGCAATTAAGAATGTAACTGACTGGGAACTTTAATCCATTCAAGCATGAACAAAAATAACCGCTTGGCCATTTGAATCTTCAATATCAGAGTCAGAGACAATGAGCCTTCATTAGATTTTGTTTCTAATTTGTATGTAGAACGTGTATTAAGTCAGCATCTAGAGTCATGACTTGTATCAGAGTCAGAATCGTTGACTTTTTCATGTTTTGTTGACTTTTTCATGTTACATTGACTTTTTCATCAATGGCATTCACTTTCCTCAGAGTCAGACACTTGCTTTTGTAGGAGGCAGAATCTAAAAATCAGAGTTATAAGTAGTGTGAAGTTCAGAGTCAGACCAAATAATCTACTGGTGTTGAATTACTAGGTAGAGGCAACTTAGTAGAGATAGAGTTAACATTGTAAATCAGAGTCAGATGCATACCTCTGAGTTGCTTTGTGGTTGGCAGCTTATTGGAGCATGTTGCACTTGACTTTAAAGTCTTTTCTTTAGAGGTAAAACCTTGGAGGTAGATTATCATAGTCAGATCCTTAGACTCAGATACTTAAAGGCAAAGCAAGATCCTTAAAGGCAGCTAGCTCCTTTGGAGACAACAAAAAGAGTGTGTTGTTCCTTTCCTTTGATTCATTCTTTTATTTTTTTTCCTCTTAATATGCTTGTTTCCTCTGATGAACAGTTCAACACAGTGAAGAGCGCGTGTTGTTCCTTTCCTCTAATATGTCCTTATATTATGTTTCGACTTGATCCTGCTTGCTTCCTCTGATGTA
Organism: Cicer arietinum; assembly: GCF_000331145.2. NCBI lineage: Eukaryota > Viridiplantae > Streptophyta > Magnoliopsida > Fabales > Fabaceae > Cicer > Cicer arietinum. The sequence continues at coordinate 1,650 of NW_027334401.1, forward strand.
CAGTTCAACACAGCGAATGGTGCGTTTGTTCCTTTTCTCTTATCTATTTGCTTATCTGGTGACTTTCTTTGGTCACTTCCTCTAGTTATATCCTCTTGTGGTATCATCTAGAGGTATCCTCTGGTGGACGTGCTTCGTCTGATCCTGGACTCTTTCTCTAGCTTATTTTCTGCACATTCAATTAAATTATTAGTACATTAAATTGTTCCTACAAAATACATTTTGTTATAATCAAAACAAGGCAAGGAATTGTTCTCCAAACCATCTTGGTTTTAACAATCTCCTTTTTTTTTATGATGAGAAAACATTTATTTTATGAACAATTTAACAAAGATAATAAAGCATAAGGCTCCCCCTATTTCTAAGTATATTTAACAGTAATAGTTTAGAGTAATATTGTGACTTTTAAAAAAACTTCCCTTGTTTGAAGTTTCTTTAATAAAACAAAACAAAAAAAAACTAAGTTGTTTAAAATTGTTCTTAAAAGCTATTCTCCCCCTTTTTGTCATTACACAAAAGGAGTCAATCTATCATAGTTATTACGCAAACAAATTTACTTAAAATACTTCAAAGTATATCTGTTATTGGAGCATAGCATATATAAATATAACTTAGAAATTCTATTATGTCAAAACAAAACCATTATTCAGTTATAGAAACAATATTCAAATTATCTTTTATCAACTAAAATATGTCAGCAGCAATAAGTTGTGTTAGAATGTCTGCCTTCTAATGCTCAGTGTAAAAAAACTTAATGTCCAAAGTTCTCTTCTAGACTAAGTCTCTTATCAAGTGATGTTTTATTTCTAGGTGTTTAGCCCTAGAGTGTAGAATTAGAATTTTAATTAAGCATGTGACATAAATGTTATCACATACTATAGGAATTTTACTTTCACAAAGGTTGTAGTCTTCTAATTGATGTGACACCCTAAACCCTAAATTAATATTATTATTTTTTTCTTATTATTTTTCAAATAATGAAATTCTTCAAAAAAATAATAAACTTTCGAACATTTTTTTCTAGGTAGAGAGTATCACGTAATCATGAACATGTCACATTAATCCAAAATTTCCATAAAACTTAGCAACTAGAAATCATAATATCAGACAAAATAATCCTTTTTGAAGTACACATAGATACGTTTAATAATAAATGCAAATGTAGTCCCAACCCGATATCACTATCAAAGTCTTCAAGAAAATACATATAATAAGAGTCTTTAAGACAAGATGCTTTCGCAACTCTGATGGTACTAGTCATCACTTGCAGCTTGCAACTCGTCTACGTCCATCGCAAACGCCAAACACATACAGTTACAAGGGTGAGTTTCGAAATTATGTAACAGTATAAGATAAACGAGGAGAACACACAAGTAGTTAAGACAACACAAATAAAGAGAAGCATTCAAGAAGATAATATCAAAGGTTAATTCAATCACAATACAACAGTTACAAAGATGAAATGTTATGCATGTCTTATACTCTATACTACTTCATTATTTGGTACCATTCTACTCTAAAGTACTTGGTTAGGAGGCCTGATACTATGTCACTACAAGAGTGGACAGACAATTCATGAATGGTGAAGTCATCATAGATCCCTTCAACTCAACTCGAGACAAATATGTGCGACAATCGGGGTACTCTTGTGTTGCACGGTAGCTCCCGACCTTAGAGAATAATCCACTAATCCACTTAGGAGTTCCCCACCTGAGATACCCCCAAGGTTTATCAGTCTTACCTTACAGTTTGATTGTAGCCCTCCACGATCAGGCTCATTCAGTTGTACTTCCCTAAATCACTAGGTTTGTCAAACCCTTCTTATATGATGACAAAATAGTCCTTACTCCAAAATCTACAACACCTATCTCATACTTATTCGACTATCACAACTCAACAAGTCTCAGTTTGAATTCAAAATATTCGTCGTAACTTACATCATTATTTATGTATATTAGTCAATCACAATAAAATCCAAATATTTAGTCTACACCACTCACAATGCACAGTCTCGTCTTATCAATCACATAATAAGAAATCAACAAGTGGTGCATCCAAGTAATATCACAATTTCAATCAAATAAACAAGAACACTCAAATACACATCATTCATACAATAACAATTAGTATAAGGTTTCATAAAATCAAATAACACGCAATATTGATATAAATTAATTCACAACAATTCTATAGGTTTTTAAATTATATTTTAGCCCTCACTATTACCATTCATATGTTGTTAAATTAATTATTATTACTCAATAGGACTC
>NW_027334401.1:4510-6001 GCF_000331145.2 Cicer arietinum
TTTTTCTTGAAATTCTTGAAATAGATGAACTAATCGATTTGCTAATCGATGTTTTTAATGCATATATCAGTAATTGATACTCAGTTCATATCAGAGTCGATTGAGTAATCGATTATAATTGTTTTGTTCAAAATGTAAGATCAAACAAATCGATTACTCAGTCGATTCTCTTTTACTAACATAATCGATTTGGCAATGGGCTAATTTCTCTCTGTAACTCAGACACTTAATCAAATCAATTTGCCAATCGACTGATTTCTTCCTGTAACTTAAGCATTTAATCAAGTCGATTTGCCAATCAACTGATTTCTCCCTGTAACTCAAATATTTAATTTCAATCGATGTGCCAATCGATTATGCAGTATGTTTCTGATAAATGATGAACTGATTCATTTATGCAATCGATTATCCAATCGATTTCTTTTAATCATAGAGCACAGGTCTGATAAAACCTGTTTAAGTAATCGATTAGCTAATCGATTAACTCAGTGAAAGCTTTGTTAATTGATTAACTCAGTGAAAGCTTTGTTCTGTGAATCAGAAAATCGATTTACCAATTGATTAGTAGAAAGCTTGTAACTTAAGAAAAGTATATCAATCGATTGTTCAATCGATTGCTTTTAATCATAGAACACAGGTCTGATAAAAACCTTTAAGTAATCGATTTGCTAATCGATTGACTTAGTGAAAACTTGGTTCTATGACTCAGAAAATCGATTACCAAGTTGATTTACCAATTGATTTATTAACATACTTATTTTATGATTTCAGTTTTAATTGGCAAATATTAGATGTGTGAAATCATAATGATGAATCTAACTAATAAACACTATGAACCATAGACACATTTGCACATAATCTTCAAGCTTTGTATGATCCAATCAATCTTTGCTTGATTGCTTGAGATCCAAGATTTGTCCAAGTGTAGTGTTTGATTTTTTCCTGAAATGTATCTCAACTCAAACTATTAGATTAATCAGATAATGCAAATACATTGTATGTTTGGGAGTTACATCAAAATCACAGTCAAGGAGGCATATATCTTACATAATAATCCGTCAAGGCAACATAACCACACAACCTAATGAAATAAAAATAAATTATTTACTAAAAATAAATAGGTAAAATTTATACTACTTGTAATATACCCAAAAATATTTTAATATTGTGGATACCTATGACTATATAAACATAAAATGTTTATATAGAGGAGTATTTAATAGCATGTCAATCAACAATTGTCTTGAAAAATTATATTACATAAGATTTTAATATTCATTGATTTAGATATCAAATTGAATTTATTCACGTTAATTTCTACATACTGTAGCAATTCGGCTACTTTAAAAAATGCAGAGAACAATTATTGCTACTAAACATATTTATAAATATAATAACATAAAATAATATATAATTTTAATTAAAATAAAGCATAATCGCATAACATATATGTATCGAAATTGATAATATTTATTTAAATTGATGTGTACT
>NW_027334402.1:0-820 GCF_000331145.2 Cicer arietinum
AGAATCGATTACAGATTGTCCAGTTTCATCCCCGAAACCTATCTATCTCTAATGATCTCTTTCGTATTGATCACCCTCTGATCCTTGTAGACACTCAGCAGTCTAACACAGAATCAAAGCACGACTCCTTCTTGTTGAGCCCTCTCACCCAAGAAGGTAGCCACCAGTTTCAAGCTGGCTTTCTCGCTTTCGTTTCTTTTCAAAGTATTATTACAAACTGAATAAAAGAAGAACAAAAAGAAGTCTTCAATCTTGATCAATGTGACTTCTCACGAATCTAGATATTCAACGATTGTTCTTGAGAACATTGTCTTTTCTCTCAAGATAACTTTTCCAGGCTTTGATCTGAAAAAGCAATCTCAGTATGTTAACAATGTGTTGTTGAGAGTTCTTTTGTATATCAAGAATATTCAAAGTGTTTATTAGATTGTTATTGAGAGAATGATTGAAAACAGTTTATATAGTTTCTGAAAAACATCTTAATAAATCGATTTGCTAATCTATTCCTTAAAATTATAAAACAGGTCTAATCGATTTGCCAATCGATTATCGCGTGTTTTGTTTTTCTTGAATCTTGAAACTACATAAGCCAATCGATTTACCAATAGATTCTTTAAACAAACTCTTTTCAGTGATTATGTTAAGACTTATATGCATCGATTTCGTAATCGATTGCAGGTGTTATGTTCAAAGTAAAAATCACACCAATCGATTTCGTAATCGATTTATTAAGTCTCATAATCGATTAACAAATACTCATAATTGATTTGGCCACAAGCTCAAAGTTCACTGTGATTTCAAAAAGTTCTTTCAATCGATT
>NW_027334402.1:847-2117 GCF_000331145.2 Cicer arietinum
TGCATCGATTTCGTAATCGATTGCAGGTGTTTTGTGCAAAGTAAAAATCACACGAATCGATTACTTAATCGATTTATTAAGTCTCATAATCGATTTACAAATACTCAGAATCGATTTGGCCACAAGCTCAAAGTTCACTGTGATTTCAAAAAGGTTCTTTCAATCGATTTGCCAATCGATTGTGTTCAAGACAGTGACTTAGCTATTTTGATGTTAATCGAAGTGCCAATCGATTTGTTTGTATTTGCCTGAAAAGTTCTTACCTGATATTTAGTTCAATCGATTTCCCAATCGATTGCAACCAAACTTAACATGATTGAAATTCTCACAATAGATTGTCCAATCGATTGTGTTTGTCACAGGTCAAGTTATTTTTCAAATATTATCTAAGCAATCGATTTGCCAATCGATTACCCTAGAAATTGGATTCTCACTGTGACTTGATCAATCGATTTGCCAGTCGATTGGTTTCAATCAGTTTTACTTTGTGATGTGTACAATCGATTTGCCAATCGATTAGCCTGTAAAACAGGGTGCCACTGACTTGTGCAATTTTCATTTCTAATTGTGCCAGTCGATTGCCTAATCGATTATACAATCACAAACAGTTATGTTTCCTTACACCCTTGTTATGAAATCGATTTCCCAATCGATTTACTCAGTCAAAATTCAACTTTTGTTGATTTCTTGTGTTCCAAGCAATTTGTTTCAAGTGTGTAGGATTGGATTGTTGTTCCTGAAATCTTGCTCAATTAAAATGTTAGATTTATCATATGATGTATGAACATTGTATGTTTGTTAATTATGTCAAAACTAAAGTCCAACAATCTACCCCTTTTTGCATAAGTGACAATCATACAATTTTAACTTGAGCATTTCAAGACATAACATTAACAACATTTCATAGCATCATATATGTACCATTATTGAATCATAAAAACACTGTATCAGATCAGAGCATAACAGTACAAATGCTATTTATCAAAAACAGAGTATTATTACATTATTTATTACATTATTAATAATTCATTATCAGGTATCAGAGCAAAATCATTAGAGTGTAAAAACAATGCAACAACAAGCATTATCAAGTTATAATTTTTCTCCCCCTTTGTCAGTTAAGGCAAAAAGGCAGAAAACAATTCCTCCCCCTATGTTAAAGAACATAAGCATTGGGGTTGAAATCATATAACATTGTATATCAGAACAATGAAATTCATGTGTATCAGATCAAAGACAATCATAGCAGTTAATGAGCATATCAAATGAT
>NW_027334403.1:0-6808 GCF_000331145.2 Cicer arietinum
TTTTATACTGGTTCGACTATCCGTTTGATAGTCTACGTCTAGTCCTGGAATCAATTACCGATTCCAACCTTTATTAGAAATGATTTGAGTATGTTTATAGACTTTCCAGCAATTCCCAGCCTATGCATCCAACTCAACATCAATCTTCTACAAAACCAATTTATCCCTAAGAGCTACTCGCCAAGCTCTAGCAAGATCAAATTGAGGTCTCCTTTAGATGATCAGACACCCTAAAAGATAACCACCAGTTACAATACTGGATTTCTACACACTTTCTTTTACAAAGATAAATTCTTTAAAAAAAAAGGATAAAAACTCTTTATTCAATCACTATAAAATCTCACACATAATATTTGCCAATAGAGTTTTGTGAGTTATAACAATTTATCTCAAAGTTGATTATTTGAAAAGTTCAGTTCTTTCTATGTATTCTGTTAGTATTATGAAAATTGTGATTGATTCATTTTATATAGTTTCAGAAAAACTTAGACAAATCGATTTGCCAATCGATTTATTAATGTGTATTATCAGCTTAATCGATTTCCCAATCGATTTCGCGTTTCTTGTTTTTCTTTAAATTCTTGAAAACAGATGAACTAATTGATTTGCTAATCCATGTTTTAAATGCATAAATCAGAAATTTATACTCAGTTCATCTCAGAGTCGATTGAGTAATCGATTTATAATTGTTTTGTTCAAAGTGTAAGATCAAACAATCGATTACTCAGTCGATTCATGTTTACTAACATAATCGATTTGGCAATGGGCTAATGTCTCCCTATAACTCAGATACTCAATCCAATCGATTTGCCAATCGAATGATTTCCTTCTGTAACTCAGTTACTTAATCAAATCGATTTGCCAATCGACTGATTTCTTCCTGTAACTCAGTTATTTAGTTACAATCGTTGTGTCAATCGAATATGTAGTATGTCTCTTATAAATGATAAACTGATTCATTTTATGCAATCGATTATCCAATCGATTTTGTTTGATCACAGAACATAGGTCTGATAAAACATTTTTAAGTAATCGATTATCCAATCGATTTCATTTAATCACAGAACATAGGTCTGATTTAAACATTTTTAAGTAATGGATTATCCAATCGATTGTCTCAGTTAAAGCTTTGTTCTGTGAATCAAAAAATCAATTAACCAGTTGATTAGTAGGAATCTTGTACCTTAAGAAAAGTATATCAATCGATTGTTCAATCGATTTCCTTTGATTATAGAACATAGGCCTGATATCAGCCTTTAAGTAATCAATTTCCCAATCGATTGACTTAGTTAAATGTTGGTTCTATAACTCAGAAAATCGATTGCCCAGTTGATTTCCCAATTGATTGATTAACATACTTATTTTATGATTTCAGTTTTAATTGGCAAATATTAGATGTTTGAAATCATAATGATGAATCTAACTAATAAACACTATGGACACTAGACACATTTACATATAATCTTCAAGTCTTGTATGATGTGATCAATCTTTGCTTGATTGCTTGAGATCCAAGTTTTGTCCAGGTTTTGTCCAAGTGTAGTGTTTGATTCTTTCCTGAAATGTTTCTCAACTCAAACTATTAGATTAATCAGATAATGCATATACATTGTATGTTTGGGAGTTACATCAAAATCACAGAGGCATATAGAGGTATCCTTTATTTCAATTAAAACTAAAACTTGAGAGGTTTTTATTTTATTTTCGAAGAGATGGTAAATTATACCATAATTAACGCACAAAATTGTTAACTCCTGGATTTAAACTCGAGACAAGACGTCCAACCTAAAAATATCGGCATTTGCCAATTGGACTAGGGCTTTGAGAGGTTTTATTTTATTTTCGAAGAGATGGTAAATTATACCATAATTAACGCACAAAATTGTTAACTCCTGGATTTAAACTCGAGACAAGACGTCCAACCTAAAAATATCGGCATTTGCCAATTGGACTAGGGCTTAAGGATAAAACTTGAGAGATTTATTATAGTATTATTTCAGTTACAAATTTCAATTAAAGTATAAGTTTTTTACATTATTTTAAAATGTGGGAGAACGGTAATGACTAATAAATACATATAATATTTATAAATATTTTTTAGTGTTACATTAAAATGACATATTTAGTTTTCTTATACTATTCCAACAAAAGTAAATCTTTACAATAAAAGGTCGCACATCCCATTCTTTACTAATTTTTAAAATATAGAGATGAACATAAAAAATTATATAACAATAATAGTATTGAATTAATTTAATTTAAATTATCTATATAATTGATGATTAATAATGTTGGTTGTTTATCTATAAAACCTTGATTTTATTTTTACAATGATATATCATAGAGTAAAGAAACAACAATAATTCATATTGCTATTGATATTGTAGCTATTCGAAATGGCTAAATTTCATTTCTTTCTATTCATCGCCTTTGCCGTTATTTTTTCAGATATAAAATTTTTGTAACAAATTTTTTTGCACCTATTTTTGTTGATAGTTTTCATTACGTTAAATAAACAAGATTTTATTTTTTTCTAATAATCTGGTTTTATTTAAACTGTTACAGTTATGACTAGTGGTGCGAATGGACAACAAAAAAGATGTATTGAACTCATCTCAAAAGATTCATGTTTACTCCCAGCATGCAGAAAGACGTGCTATTTAAAATATCCGAATAAAAATGGTTTTGGACAGTGTGTTAGTGCAAACCCTTTTACACCATATAGTTGTATTTGCGCATATGATTGTCAAACCTAGAACAAAAATATGATAGTTGCTCTATATTTAATGTAAAAGCATATCAAAATATAGTTAATAAATTTCACAAATTTACAATTTATGTTTTAAAAGTGCATTAAGCATTTTGGTATCCTTTATTTCAATTAAAACCAAAACTTGAGAGGTTTTTATTTTATTTTCGAAGAGATGGTAAATTATACCATAATTAACGCACAAAATTGTTAACTCCTGGTTTTAAACTCGAGACAAGACGTCCAACCTAAAAATATTGGCATTCACCAGTTGGACTAGGGCTTAAGGACAAAAGTTGAGAGATTTATTATAGTAATATTTTAGTTACAAATTTCAATTATAGTATAAGTTTTTTACATTATTTTAAAATGTGGGAGAACAGTAATCACTAAAAAAACAATGAACAAGTACATAAACTCTAATAACCATAACCATGTATCTAGAAAAGGTACAAATTCATACATTTATAAATTCTAGAGGCAATCATATAAGTTTTGAAAAGTACGATCATTGAAATGTCATTGTAACTAAATGGTACAGTGTTTGCAAAACATCCTCTGTTGTACTAATAAATAAAATGAATTTCAACTTCAACACACATAACTATAGAACCTTATTCTTTGATGTCTGAATTCATGCCTCAAGCCGTCTTATCTGCTACAATTTGCTAGATACAGTGAGTACCAGATTCATCCTCTAATTATATTAGATAATTTAAAGCTTGAGGTGGAACTTGGAAGTGAAAATGTGCCAAAGTTTTATCAAAAGGAAAACTTTTATACTGAGGAAGTTTGATTAGAGAAGTAGTGATAAAGGAAATCTGGAATAAGGAAGTTCTTATTAGAGGAAGTCTAACTAGATAAAGTCTAGTTGGAGGGAGTTTGGGTTAGATATAATCTGATTAGATAAATTCAAAATTAGGGTAAATCTAGATCAAATGTAATCTGATCAGAGGAATGTAATATATCTTAATTTTAATTTTATGCCTGGATGTTCTTAAAATAACCTTTTTATATAAATGTGTTAAACTTTGACATTTTATTAATCAACATAAATAAGTATTTTTAATAGGAGTTATGTGTTGTAAAATGCGTTTTAAGTAACTACTTAAAATAGCTGAAATTTTACATCATATTTTAATGTGTGTTGTTTTTAAGAATATCAAAAAAATTTGTTGTGATGTTATTTTTGAGAGGATTATGTGAGTATTGTATAATGAATGTATTGGGATATTTCCTTTGAAATCATTGATTGTCTGATTATGATATTTGCTACTAATTAGAGTTTAACTTGATATTAGAGTTTTAAATTTTAAAAAATCAGGAGTGATTTATAATGGCACAAAAAAAAAATCACATGACAAAATATCTACTAATTGAGAAAGAGAAGGAAAACAAAAAAAAGTTATTAATTTTATTATTATTTTATTGAAACTCAATTTAGAAGAAAAAAAAAAGATGTTTGTTTCTAAACCTTGAGTTGAATAGAAAATATATCTCTTATGTTTAAAGTTTTAATTTTGACTAGAAAATCCTTATTTTTAATTTTAAATTGATATCTATGAAGAAAAAAAAGAACTTGTGATTATCTTTGTTACTATTGTTATTGGTTTTAAGATAATGTTGTAGATATTATTGTCAATTAAAAATCTTGTCTTGAAAAATAGTTATGAAATTTAAAAAATTCAGTTTTTATATGGGCACTTAACTTGATTTTATCAAAAGTGAAAATCACTTGAAAATGTTGATGGTTGTATCTAAATGATTAAAAGTTTTATATTGCTTTTGAAACCAATTTAGGACATTCATTATGATTTTGAAATAGTATAAAATTCATATTATTAGCAATAGTAATTCTTGAATACTCAAGGTTGGTTGAAATTTTATAGTTAGACTTTTAGAAACAAAAATTGTAAAGGGATTAAATTTGATTTATTTATAAAAGGAAATATTTTATGAGTGAATTATTGTTGACTTATTTTAGAGAATTAGATTGTGTTGCCGTTGTGTTGATTCTTAAAATAATAATAAAAATATATATTTGTGATGATTTTATTTAAAATTTAGATTAGTCACAGAAGAGAAAAATAATTTACGCCAAGTTTTACTATGTGCTATTTTTATAAAAAAAAATAATAATAATAATCTATAAGATTTGGTTTTAAAATAGTTTTTATAAATCACGAAGAAAAAAAATAACTATATTAGAAGTCTTGATTGTAACACCCTGAACCCAAATTGAAATAAAAAGGTAAAATGCACTAATTTTAAAGAGATTCGCAGCGGTTCCAAAATAGAGTATATATATATATATATAGTTTTTTTTTTTAAATACTTTAAGGTTCAAGACGTCACATTCACGCTTACACAAAATGCTTGCATAAAAATTTTCAATAAAAAAAATTCTTAATATCGAATATAGTTGATGTTCATTAAATAAATACTTTTGATATAAAAGCAAGTTCTAAACTTAGAGACAATTAATTTCTACCTCTGAATAACCGATAAAATAACACAATTGATCAATCAAATTTACAAAAATCTAAATTGTTCATAACTCAACAAAATACGAAAAATTACTCCCACCCAATATCACCTATTCAGAGCGTGGATCCCCAATCGATAACCTGAAATAACTGCGCTCTCGCAAGCGCCAAACACAAGCAACGAGGGGTGAGCTTCGAAAACATGTAATAGTATAAAATAACTGAGAAGAACACGTAAAAAAATATTAAACACCGTATCATATCAAATCACAACCAACAAGAATAATCAAGGTAAAACATTGATACGATCCACAACATCAAGTAAGTGAATACACAAATTAAGTAATGTTATGCATGCTCTTATACTCTAGACTCTTCCTCTTTCTTTGGTACCATTCTAACTCTGAAGTACTTGGTTAGGAGGCTCGATACTATGCCACCACGCAAGTGGACGGACAATTCAAATTGGCCCTGTCCTCATAGATCCCTCAACTCAACCCGAGACACATATACGTGACAGTCGAGGTAAATGTGTGTTGCGTGGTAGCTCCCAACATTTGGAGTGCTACCTCCAAGTCACCTAGGAATTCCCCACCCAAATACCTCCAAGGTCTAACAATCTTGCCTTAAGGCTCAACAGCAGACCGCCACGATCAGGCTCATTCAGTTGTACTTCCCCATAATCACTAGGCTTGTCAGGCCCTACCTATATGATGACCAAATAATCTCCACTTCAAAAATTATCAACAACTACTTTCTCCCCTCGTTGTCCTAGGTTACTTACTCCATTAAGAGGACCATCATTGGCACGGGTTGAATCAGTCACTATTCAATTAAACACAATACGCATTTCATGATATTCATCAAGGTGGTAATATCACAAGTCAAGGAGCACACATCGTAATTGCAGATTTCCATAGTCATACATTACATTCAGAATTTATCATCATGATACGTCATCTCAAACAATAAAGGGTCTACACTCACATATAATAATAATACTAGATCATTCACACACACCACATCAATTGCAAGGAAAATAATTACAATTCATCACATTTTATATCATATATCAGTATCAAGGATAGATATAAACAAAACACAGAATGAATCAAATACACAATTCTACAATAATTCAACTATCACAGGATCTTCAAAAATCAAATCAAACAACATCCTATAAAAGTTTCTAATTCATATTTTAACCTCACAAAATTCAAGTTTGCTCATTAGTCAATTATTACTCAAAGGGTATCTGCCATACGTAGCGAGCCCCGAATGAATTGTGGGAAATACGACATTCCCGTTCATCTCACTTAATTTATACTCATGCATTCGAACTCACTCTCACCCCATACTTCGTTTGAGGATTTCATACGGTATGCATTAAGTTTCAGCAATGTCGGAGCAATCCAAAAATAAATCATTTGAAAGCGGTCCAGAGAATAACCGAATTGCAGCGACACGGATGACTCAAAACGATGCTTACGGATAACAACACTGAAATTAGAATTGCATCAGCATCTAACTTTAATTATGACAGGTCAAAACAAATGAACAATGAATGCGAGGT
>NW_027334404.1:0-1001 GCF_000331145.2 Cicer arietinum
TGTGCATCCAATAAGTGTGTTTGTGTCAATGGATGAATATTTAGGTTATTTTAGTCATCCCTACTCTTATTCTTATCCAACTAGAGTTTTTAACCAATCTTTTGCATCCAATAGGTGTGTTTGTGTCATTGGATGAACATTTAGGTCATTTTCGTCCTTCCTAGACTTCTTCTTGTCCAACTAGGGTTTTAAACCAATCTTGTGCATACAATAGGTGTGTTTGTGTCATTGGATGAACATTTAGGTCATTTTCGTCCTTCCTAGACTTCTTCTTGTCCAACTAGGGTTTTAAACCAATCTTGTGCATACAATAGGTGTGTTTGTGTCATTGGATGAACATTTAGGTCATTTTCGTCCTTCCTAGACTTCTTCTTGTCCAACTAGGGTTTTAAACCAATCTTGTGCATACAATAGGTGTGTTTGTGTCATTGGATGAACATTTAGGTCATTTTCGTCCTTCCTAGACTTCTTCTTGTCCAACTAGGGTTTTAAACCAATCTTGTGCATACAATAGGTGTGTTTGTGTCATTGGATGAACATTTAGGTCATTTTCGTCCTTCCTAGACTTCTTCTTGTCCAACTAGGGTTTTAAACCAATCTTGTGCATACAATAGGTGTGTTTGTGTCATTGGATGAACATTTAGGTCATTTTCGTCCTCCCTAGACTTATTCTTTTCTAACTAGGGTTTTTAACCAATCTTGTGCCTCCAATAAGTTCGATTGTGTAAATGGATGAACATTTAGGTCATTTTCGTCCTCCCTAGGTTTTTTCTTGTCCAACTTGGGTTTTTACCCAATCTTGTGCATCCAATAAGTGTGTTTGTGTCAATGCATGAATATTTAGGTTATTTTAGTCATCCCTAGACTTATTCTTATCCAACTAGAGTTTTTAACCAATCTTTTGCATCCAATAGGTGTGTTTGTGTCATTGGATGAACATTTAAGTCATTTTCGTCCTCCCTAGACTTATTCTTATCCATCTAGGGTTTTTAACCAATCTT
>NW_027334405.1:0-1349 GCF_000331145.2 Cicer arietinum
GTGTTTTTAACCAATCTTGTGCATTCAATAAGTTCATTTTGTAATTGGATGAACATTTAGGTCTTTTTCGTCCTCCCTAGGCTTATTCTTTTGCAATCAGGGTTTTTAACCAATCTTGTGTATCCAATAGGTGTGTTTGTGTCATTGGATGAACATTTAAGTCATTTTCGTCCTTCCTAGGCTTATTCTTGTCCAATTAGTGTTTTTAACCAATCTTGTGCATTCAATAAGTTCATTTTTAATTGGATGAACATTTAGTTCATTTTCATCCTCCCTAGGCTTATTCTTGTCCAATTAGGGTTTTTAACCAATCTTGTGCATCCATTAAGTGTAATTAGATATACATTTAGGTCATTTTCGTCCACCCTAGGCTTATTCTTGTGCAATTAAGGTTTTTAACCAATCTTGTACATCCAGTAAGTTCATTTGTGTAATTGGATGAACATTTAGGTCATTTTCGTCCTCCCTAGAATTATTCTTGTCCAATTAGGATTTTTAACCAATCTTGTTCATCCAATAAGTTCATTTGTATCATTGGATGAACATTTAGGTCATTTTCGTCCTCCCTAGAATTATTCTTGTCCAATTAGGATTTTTAACCAATCTTGTTCATCCAATAAGTTCATTTGTGTGATTGGATGAACATTTAGGTCATTTTCAGCCTACCTAGGCTTATTCTTGTTCAATTACGGTTTTTAACCAATATTATGCATCCAATAGGTGTGTTTGTGTCATTGGATGAACATTTAGGTCATTTTCGTCCTCCCTAGGCTTATTCTTGTTCAATTAGGGTATTAACCAATCTACTGCATCCCATAAGTTCATTTGTGTCATTGGTTGAACATTTAGGTCATTTTCGTCCTCCCTAGAATTATTCTTGTCCAATTAGGGTTTTTAACCAATCTTGTGCATCCAGTAAGTGTAATTGGATGAACATTTAGGTCATTTTCGTGCACCCTAGGCTTATTCTTGTGCAATTAGGGTTTTTAACCAATCTTGTGCATCCAGTAAGTGTAATTGGATGAACATTTAGGTCATTTTCGTGCACCCTAGGCTTATTCTTGTGCAATTAGGGTTTTTAACCAATCTTGTGCATCCAGTAAGTGTAATTGGATGAACATTTAGGTCATTTTCGTGCACCCTAGGCTTATTCTTGTGCAATTAGGGTTTTTAACCAATCTTGTGCATCCAGTAAGTGTAATTGGATGAACATTTAGGTCATTTTCGTGCACCCTAGGCTTATTCTTGTGCAATTAGGGTTTTTAACCAATCTTGTGCATCCAGTGAGTTCATTTGTGTAATTGGATGAACATTTAGGTCATTTTCGTCATCCCTAGGCTTATCCTTGT
>NW_027334406.1:0-223 GCF_000331145.2 Cicer arietinum
AAACCTAGGGTGGACGAAAATGACCTAAATGTTCATCCAATGACACAAACATACATATGGGATTGACAAGAATGGTTAAAAACCCTAGCTAGAAAAGAATAAGCCTAGAGGGGACGAAAATTACCTAAATGTTAATCCAATGACCCAAATGAACTTATTGGATGCACAAGATTGGTTAAAAACCCTAATTGGACAAGAATAAACCTAGGGTGGACGAAAATGA
>NW_027334406.1:1281-2667 GCF_000331145.2 Cicer arietinum
GATGCACAAGATTGGTTAAAACCCTAATTGGACAAGAATAAGCAAAGGGAGGGGACGAAAATGACCTAAATATTCATCCAATGACACAAACACACATATGGGATGCACAAGATTGGTTAAAAACCCTAGCTGGAAAAGAATAAGCTTGGAGGGGACGAAAATGACCTAAATGTTATCTAATGAAACAAATGAACTTATTGGATCCACAACATTGGATAAAAACCCTAATTGGACTTGAATAAACCTCGGGAGCAAGAAAATGACCTAAATGTTCATCCAATGACACAAACACACCTATTGGATGCACGAGATTGTTTAAAAACCGTAATTGGACAAGGATAAGCCAATGGAGGACGAAAATGACCTAAATGTTCATCCAATGAAACAAACACACCTATTGGATGCACGAGATTGTTTAAAAACCGTAATTGGACAAGGATAAGCCAATGGAGGACGTTCATCCAATGAAACAAACACACCTATTGGAAGCACAAGATTGGTTAAAAACTCGAATTGGACAACAATAAGCCAAGGGAGGATGAAAATGACCTAAATGTTAATCCAATGACACAAATGATCTTATTGGAGGTACAAGATTGTTTAAAAACCCTAATTGGACAAGAATAAGCACAGGGAGGATGAAAATGACCTAAATGTTTATCCAATGACACGAATGAACATATTGGATGCACAAGATTTGTTAAAAACACTAATTGGACAAGAATAAGCAAAGGGAGGACGAAAATGACCTAAATATTCATCCAATGACACAAACACACCTATGGGATGCCCAAGATTGGTTAAAAACCGTAACTGGAATAGATTAAGCCTAGGGGGGACAAAATGACCTAAATGTTAATCCAATGACACAAATGAACTTATTGGATGCACAACGTTGGTTAAAAACGCTAATCGGACTAGAATAAACCTAGGGGAGCAAGAAAATCACCTAAATGTTCATCCAATGACACAAACACACCTATTGGATGCACAAGATTGGTTAAAAACCCTAATTGGACAAGAATAAGCCTAAGGAGGACGAAAATGACCTAAATCTTAATCCAATGACACAAATGAACTTATTGGATGCACAAGATTGGTTAAAAACCCTAATTGGACAAGAATAAGCCTAAGGAGGACGAAAATGACCTAAATCTTAATCCAATGACACAAATGAACTTATTGGATGCACAAGATTGGTTAAAAACCCTAATTGGACAAGAATAAGCCTAGCGAGGACGAAAATGACCTAAATGATAATTCAATGGCACAAATGAACATATTGGATGCACAAGATTGGTTAAAACCTTAATTGGAAAAGAGTAAGCCTAACGAGGACGATAATGACCTAAATGTTAATCAAATGACACAAATGAAGTTATTGGA
>NW_027334407.1:0-699 GCF_000331145.2 Cicer arietinum
ACAAAGGCAACTAAAATTATAATCAAATTTCAAGCACATAATGCAAGTCCTAAAAAATGAAAAGGCTGAAAATTCGAAGCACAACTTGCTAAGTTAATGGAAACACAACCACAATATCAAAGTGTCACAAACACACTTGCTAAAATTAGAGAAAACTGTTCCGCTCTTGCTTTTGCTATTAGTCTTTCCTCGAAGAAAAATAAATACTCATATTTTTCTCACCTCTCCTTTTTTAATTTATATATAATTTTTCCATCAATTGTGTTTCCTTAATAATATACTACCCAATGTTTTAAATGAATTTATCAGATCTTACCAATTGGCATTTGATTAATTAACTAACTTGAACTTCATGGTGATGTGATACGATTACAAGTTGAAGATAAGGACAAAGGTTTGAATTGTTATTACATTTAATTTAATGATCATTGTGTCTTATTTCTCAAACCTGTGGTAAGTTCCTTCACTACATGTATTAATTAAAGACAAAGGCAACTAAAATTATAATCAAATTTCAAGCACATAATGCAAGTCCTAAAAAATGAAAAAGCTGAAAATTCGAATGCACAACTTGCTAAGTTAATGGAAACACAACCACAATATCAAAGTGCCACAAACACACTTGCTAAAATTAGAGAAAACTATTCCGCTCTTGTTTTTGCTATTAGTCTTTCCTTGAAGAAAAATAAATACTCATAT
>NW_027334407.1:1136-1642 GCF_000331145.2 Cicer arietinum
TCAGAAATTTCAAAGATTCAAAGCACAGAAATAACAAAACAGAAATTACAAAGAAATAACAAAACAAATTACAAAACAGAAATTAAAAGCAACACCGATCACAGGTTCAGGTTGTACAAAAATAAATTAACAGTACAGAAATTCAAAATTTACCGGATGTGAGAACGGTGGTCACAGTGACGACGAGAACGGTAGACGTGGTGCGAGAACAGTCATGGCAACGACGAGAACGGCAGGGAGAAGGGTCACAGCAACGGCGAAAACGATGGTTACGGCGGCAGCGAGAATAGTGGTCACAACGGCGGCAGCGAGAATCGGGCTCGGGGTTGGTTGACAGGGAGAAGGTGGTTGCTCGACGACGAGAAAGAGAAGGAAACAGATTGGGGCTGTAGATTGAGAGGTTAGGGATTTAGATTGGGGCTTGGATTGGGTGAAAGAGAAGAAGAGCTCAACTTGTTTTAGGTTTTAGGTGTTTTTAGGAGTTGATACTGATTTACATTTTGGGT
>NW_027334407.1:3360-4442 GCF_000331145.2 Cicer arietinum
CGCTCTGATAGGTGATACCGGGAATTAAGAGTTGTAATTTGTATTTTACTTATGTTATTACAAATGACTTTTTATATGAAAACTTAGTACGAGTAAGTCTTGGGAATTAAATCAAGAAATTCTAATTAAATCAAGTTCATTGATATTGTACTATTTTAATTGAGGAACAAAGTTGAATTGTTACATGTGTATTTAGAGAAACGTGATATCCTAAATTAGATATTAAAGTTTTTATTCTCTTTAACATATTTTCCTTATCCGCTGCAAGTTTTCTTCAAATAATTTAGTATATATTATTATAAATGTTATTTTGGGGTTTAGGGTGTCACAGATTTCACTGTAACATCAAATTGTCTAAGAGAAATTATCACCACACACGATACATATTAATAGCAACAAAACAATTACAATAAAATGCAATGCTATGCATGAGCTTAGACTCTACTTCACAATGTGGTACCATTCTAACTCTGAACTACTTGGTTAGGAGGTTTGATACTATGCCACCATCTCGGTGGACGGACAATTCGAATTGGCCCTGTCCTCATAGATCCCCTCAACTCAACCCGAGACACATATATGTGACAGTCGAGGTAAACGTGTGTTGCGTGGTAGCTCCCGACATTTGGAGTGCTACCTGCAAGTCACCTAGGAATTCCCCACCCGAATACCTCCAAGGTCTACCAATCTAGCCTTAAGGCAAGACAGCAGACCGCCACGATCAGGCTCAGTTAGTTCTACTTACCCAACTTCTCAATATTTATTTTCTCCCCTTGTTGACCTATGATACTCCATTAAAACCGTCATCTCAAACACAAATTGAAATCACAATTATTTCACCAACTATGAGGTTACTTCAATATTCTCATCACAAATTCACAACATCACTATCATTAATCATATCTCATCACATAAACTCATCAAAAATTTATAGCATCACTATCAACATAAGCTTGTCACAAATTTATAACATCGTTACTATTAATTATACATCACCATAATCACATAAACGTATCAAAATAAATTAACTTTTTAATATCACATCACATAAACACGTCTAATCAAACATATACATACAATTC
>NW_027334407.1:4494-6823 GCF_000331145.2 Cicer arietinum
ACCTTATAAATATTTCTATTCCATATTTTAATCTCACAATTCCCATGTTTTAACATTAATTAATTTATCACTCAAAGGGCTACTGCCGTATGTAGCGTGCCCCAAATGAATCGTTGGGAAATACGGTTTTCCCGTTCGTCTCAAATTATATTATAATCATGAATTCAAACGCTCTCTCACCCCTTACCTTATTTTGACGCTTTCACACATGTATACAATTCCACGAGCAAACAACCTTTTTTCATTGACTCTTTGTCATTCAATCGATCTAACTCGACAGTTTATGGGTAAATGTTAAAAATAAATTATGAGAAGATACTCTAAAAACTAAATTCAAAATTCGGTCAAGGAAAATTACCATAAATCAGAAACTCAATTAGTGGATAATATAGCCACTTTTCACACGGTCGTTTTGGTGTTGGTTTCACTCAAATCAGACTTACGGTGAAGGAGAACGATGTAAAATAATGAATTCTACAAACGAAGAAGTCGGGTATTTTAGAGAGAAATTGGGGTTGTTAAAAATCTGGAAAATTATGTTTAATTGACGAGTTAAATGAATGAAATAACATACTCAAGTTTGGACGAAAATGGAGAAAGTTTTTTGGAACAGTTATCGATCACCGGTGTCAAACAATATGATTATTGTTGTGTTTTCTCTTTGGTTTTACGGTTGCCCTTCCAACTCTCTTCCCTTTTTTGTTTGTTTTATTTTATTAACAATTAGGGTTCATACATGAATCAAACCCATTGGTCTCCTTTTAGGTTTTACTAGTTTTATTTTTTTTTTTAAAACACAATTTCATTAATAAAGCATTATTATTATTTCAAAACTAATAATTTATAAATAAAAATAATTAATCTTCAAAATACATTAATAACAAAAAATCTCATATTTAAAATAATACGTATGATAATATTTATTTTTTTCAAATACTCAAATTAAAATATTACCATCATTAGAGAATAGTTGAAATTATAAAATAAATAAATATAACATAACACTTTATATTAATTACTAAATCTTAATAAATATATATAAAATCACAATGTCATAACAAGTATATAAATATAAAGTAAATCAAACACAATATCACTACTATGTCAACATAATTATTTATAAAAAATAACTAAAAATAGAAAATAGTTATAAATAATTGAAATATAACTCCGTGCATACTTAACATCAGTCAAACGCACCTAAAAATATTACATTAATTGGTTACATGTATATACACGTAAAATCGTATAAAATATTTTTCTTTAAAATATATATATTACACTAAAATACTATTATTTTAAAAAAATATAGGGTATTACCTATATAACAAAATTTAGGGTATTACAGAAATCACCATTATTTCATCAACTATGGGGTTAATTCAATATTTTCATCACAATATCACTACCATTAATCATGTGACACGCTAAACCCCAAGAAAAAAAATTAATTACCAATGGCTTCAACATTTCTTGTCGCAACACCATTGTTCCACCAATCAATGATCTCAACCAAACAAAAATTGGTTAGCCTACACTTAACATAATGCAAAAATGGAGGCAAAAACAATCCACATGAGATAACCAATAATACGTTTGCACAACAAATAGCTCTCTTAGAACAAAGTCACGACAAGGTAATAGTAAAAAAAATCAACAGTGAACAGAGTAAGCATGTAAACACAATGAACATATAACCCACGTTATGATTGGACATACCTGCTCTGATACCACTAATGTGACACCCTAAACCCCAAGAAAAAAAATTAATTATAATTTTTTTTTTCAAAACAATGAAATTCTTTTTAAATAAATAAATAAATATAAACTTTCAAACATTTTTTTTTATTTTAAGGTAAAGAGTATCACGTAATCTTGAACATATCACAACACTCCAAAATTTCCATCAAACTTAATGACATCGAAATCATAATATCAGACAACAAAATCCTTTTTGAAGTACACATACATAAGTTTAATGATAAATGTAAATATGGTCCCAACCCAATGTCATTATCAGAGCGGGAATCCCCAAAAATAAAATACATTCAAAATAACATTAACAAAAGATAGATAGTAAAAGTCTTCAAGGTAAGACGACTTCCTACACTTCTAGAGTATTAGTCTTTGTAACACCCCGATTTTCAAAGCGAGGGTATATTTTTTTTTTCTAAAAGTAATTAAAAACAAACAAAGAATTAAATCAGGAAATGCCTTTGGATAAATAATTGGGTCGTCATAATTTACATGCAGCGGAAAAGTTTCACCAATTATAAGTCCAAAACATTTACACAACAACAAAAGGTACATGGAACCCATTCAAATAAGA
>NW_027334408.1:0-1549 GCF_000331145.2 Cicer arietinum
TGGTTAAAAACCCTAATTGGACAAGAATAAGCCAAGGAAGGACGGAAATGACCTAAATGTTCACCCAATGACACAAACAGACCTATTGTATGCACAAGATTGGTTAAAATTACGAGATGGATAAGAATAATTTTAGGGAGGACGAAAATGACCTAAATGTTGATCCAATGACACAAACACACCTATTGGATGCACAAGATTGGTTAAAAACCCAAGTTGGACAAGAATAAACCTAGGGAGGACGAAAATAACCTAAATGTTCATCCAATGACACAAATGAACTTATTGGATGCACAAGATTGGTTAAAAACCCTAATTGGACAAGAATAAGCTAAGGGAGGACGAAAATGACCTAAATGTTCATCCAATTACACAAACACACCTATTGTATGCACAAGATTGGTTAAAAACCCTAATTGTACAAGAATAACCCTAGGGAGGACGAAATTGACCTAAATGTTCATTCACTGACAAAAACACACCTATTGGATGCACAAGATTGGTTAAAAACCCTAATTGGACTAGAATAAACCTAGGGAGGACAAAAATGACCTAAATGTTCATCCAATGATACAAATGAACATATTGGATACACAAGATTGGATAAAAACCCTAATTGGACTAGAATAAGCCTAGGAAGGACGAAAATGACCTAAATGTTCATCCAATGACACAAACACATCTATTGGATGCACAAGATTGGTTAAAAACCCTAATTGGACAAGAATAAACCTATGGAGGACGAAAATGACCTAAATGTTCATCCAATGACACATATTAAGTTATTGGATGCACCAGATTGGTCAAAAACCCTAGTTAAACAAGAATAAGTCTTGGTAGGACGAAAATGACCTAAATGTTCATCCAATGACACAAACACACCTATTGTATGCACAAGATTGGTTAAAAACCCTAATTGGACTAGAATAAACCTAGGGAGGACGAAAATGACCAAAATGTTCATAGAACGACACAAATGAACTTATTGGATGCACAAGATTGGTTAAAAACACTAATTGGACAAGAATAAGCCAAGGGAGGACGAAAATGACCTAAATGTTCATCCAATTACACAAACACACCCATTGTATGCACAAGATTGGTTAAAAACCCTAATTGTACAAGAATAACCCTATGGAGGATGAAATTGACCTAAATATTCATTCAATGACACAAACACACCTATTGGATGCACAAGATTGGTTAAAAAATCCTACTTGGACTAGAATAAACCTAGGGAGGACAAAAATGACCTAAATGTTCATCCAATGACACAAATGAACATATTGGATGCACAAGATTGGATAAAAACCCTAATTGGACTAGAATAAACCTAGGGAGGACAAAAATGACCTAAATGTTCATCCAATGACACAAACATACCTATTGGATGCACAAGATTGGTTAAAAATTCTAATTGACTATAATAAACCTATGGAGGGCGAAAATGACCTAAATGTTCATCCAATGACACAAACAGACCTAGTGGATGCACAAGATTGATTAAAAACCCTAGTTGGACAAAAATAAGTTTAGGAAGGACGAAAAT
>NW_027334409.1:0-1574 GCF_000331145.2 Cicer arietinum
AGTATAAAAGGAACAGTTCTAAATCGATTTCTGCACTTTGTTTTCCAGATTTTCTCTGTTTTTTTTCTTGTGTTCTTCATTCTTCTGTCTCTGCATTTGTTTGAATCTGCATTCTACATTCTACCTACTTCGAATCTACACAAAATTGTTGATATGGCCCGTGTAAAACAGACTCAAGCACCAACCCCAACCTCATCCTCAGCCTCCACCAGTCACTGAATATGCTACTCCTGATTTTGTGAACAGAATATTGGAATTCATTGAAGCTCAGATGGCACACAATGCCAAAGTGTTGGAATCTCAGACCAGATTGGAAGCACGCTTAAGGACTCTGCAAGACTCCTTGAACTCAGTGGTTCACGATGTGGATGCGATTCAAACACACCTCGGCATCAAACTGTCATTTGAAGACGTCGCGGAGATTGGTCGACAAGCTGCAGATGAACCTAACCCAAACCCCCTAGTTAACCCTGAGACTCACGGCGAGGAGACACCTGCTGAGGTTAATACAGCGGTCTCAACCTCTCCCTTAGATGATAGTGAGGACCAGCCCACACTAGGTTATTAGGACCCTTAGGTTTCATACTGTTCTGCTCTGACCTGTTATAATTCTGTGATGTATGATGAATTTTTATAAATGTTATATCTTTTTGGCTTAATCATCTAAGTTGCTCATTAATTGCATTGATTGATTTTCCCTTTATACATGTAAACTTCATTGTTTCTGATGCACTGTGCTATATGATTTCACCCTCAATGCATATGTTCTTTAACATAGGGGGAGAAATTGTTTCTACCTTTTTGACTTAACTGACAAAGGGGGAGAAATATTATAACTTGACAGTTGCATTGTGGATGTTTTGTTTGCATGTTGTTATTGCTTTGATACTTTATGATATAAGTTTGCTTTGATACGAAATAATAATTAATAATGTAGTTTATAATACACTTATGCTTGTTGTTTTAAAATGCTCAAGTTACAATTGTATGAATTGTCAATTATGCCAAAAAGGGGGAGATTGTTGGATTTTGATCCTTTGATTCCTAATTTTGACATAATTAATAATTCAACAATGTTCATACAATACATGATAAATCTAATATTTGAATTGAGCAAGATTTCAGGAACAACAATCAAATCCTACACACTTGGAACAGGTTGTATGCCACAATTTAATTTCCGCTGTGTGTATGAAATTGATTTAATTTCATAAAGAACTGATACATTCTGATATATACCGCTTAATACGAGGTCATCCATACCAACAGATGAAAATTTTGGTCCTTTTCGTCCTCCATAGACTTATTCTTGTCCAATTAGGGGTTTTAACCAATCTTGTGCATGCAATAAGTTAATTTGTGTCATTGGATGAACATTTAGGTCATTTTCGTCCTCGCTAGTCCAATAACGGTTTTTAAGAAATCTTGTGCATCCAATAGGTGTGTTTGTGTCATTGGATGAACATTTAGGTCATTTTCGTCCTCCCTATACATGTTCTTGTCCAATTAAGGTTTTTAACCAATCTTGTGCATGCAATAAGTTCATTTGTGTCATTGGATGAACATTTAGGGCA
>NW_027334409.1:2004-3606 GCF_000331145.2 Cicer arietinum
GTTTATTCTTGTCGAATTAGGATTTTTAACCAATCTTGTGCATCCAATAGGTGTGTTTATATCATTGGATGAACATTTATGTCATTTTCGTCATCCCTTGGTTTATTCTAGTCCAATTAGGGTTTTTAACCAGTCTTCTGCATCTAATTACTTCATTTGTGTCATTGGATGAACATTTATGTTATTTTCGTCCTCCCTAGACTTATTCTTGTCCAATTAGGGTTTTTAACCCATCTTGTGCATCTAATAAGTTCATTTGTATCATTGGATGAACATTTAGGTCATTTTCGTCCTTCCTAGGCTTATTCTTGTCCAATTAGGGTTTTTAACCAATCTTGTGCATCCAATAAGTTCATTTGTGTCATTGGATAAACATTTAGGTCTTTTTCGTCCTCCCTAGGTTTATTCTAGTTCAATTAGGGTTTTTAACCAATCTTGTGCATCCAATAAGTTCATTTGTGTCATTGGATAAACATTTAGGTCTTTTTCGTCCTCCCTAGGTTTATTCTAGTTCAATTAGGGTTTTTAACCAATCTTGTGCATCCAATAAGTTCATTTGTGTCATTGGATAAACATTTAGGTCTTTTTCGTCCTCCCTAGGTTTATTCTAGTTCAATTAGGGTTTTTAACCAATCTTGTGCATCCAATAAGTTCATTTGTGTCATTGGATAAACATTTAGGTCTTTTTCGTCCTCCCTAGGTTTATTCTAGTTCAATTAGGGTTTTTAACCAATCTTGTGCATCCAATAAGTTCATTTGTGTCATTGGATAAACATTTAGGTCTTTTTCGTCCTCCCTAGGTTTATTCTAGTTCAATTAGGGTTTTTAACCAATCTTGTGCATCCAATAAGTTCATTTGTGTCATTGGATAAACATTTAGGTCTTTTTCGTCCTCCCTAGGTTTATTCTAGTTCAATTAGGGTTTTTAACCAATCTTGTGCATCCAATAAGTTCATTTGTGTCATTGGATAAACATTTAGGTCTTTTTCGTCCTCCCTAGGTTTATTCTAGTTCAATTAGGGTTTTTAACCAATCTTGTGCATGCAATAAGTTCATTTGTGTCATTGGATGAACATTTAGGTCATTTTCGTCCTTCCTAGGCTTATTCTTGTCCAATTAGGGTTTTTAACTAATCTTGCGCATCCAATAAGTTCATTTGTGTCACTGGATTAACATTTAGGTCATTTTCGTCATCCCTGGGGTTATTCTAGTCAAATTATGGTTTTTAACCAATCTTGCCCATCCAATAGGTATGTTTGTGTCATTGGATGAACATTTAGGTAATTTTCGTCCTCCCTAGGCTTATTCTTGTCCAATTAGGGTTTTTAACCAATCTTGTGCATGCAATAAGTTCATTTGTGTCATTGGATTAACATTTAGGTCATTTTCGTCCTCCCGTAGATTTATTCTAGTCCCATTAGGGTTTTTACCAAACTTGTGCATCCAATAGGTGTGTTTATATCATTGGATGAACATTTAGGTCATTTTCGTCCTCCATAGACTATTCTAGTCCAATTATGGTTTTTAACCAATCTTGTGCATGCAATAAGTTCATTTGTGTCATTGGATGAACATTTAGGTCATTTTCGTCCTCCCTAGGCT
>NW_027334409.1:3669-5135 GCF_000331145.2 Cicer arietinum
GTCATTTTCGTCCTCCCTAGGTTTATTCTAGTTCAATTAGGGTTTTTAACCAATCTTGTGCATCCAATAAGTTCATTTGTGTCATTGGATGAACATTTAGGTAATTTTCATCCTCCCTAGGTTTATTCTTGTCGAATTAGGATTTTTAACCAATCTTGTGCATCCAATAGGTGTGTTTATATCATTGGATGAACATTTATGTCATTTTCGTCATCCCTTGGTTTATTCTAGTCCAATTAGGGTTTTTAACCAATCTTCTGCATCTAATTACTTCATTAGTGTCATTGGATGAACATTTAGGTTATTTTCGTCCTCCCTAGACTTATTCTTGTCCAATTAGGGTTTTTAACCCATCTTGTGCATCTAATAAGTTCATTTGTATCATTGGATGAACATTTAGGTCATTTTCGTCCTCCCTAGGCTTATTCTTGTCCAATTAGGGTTTTTAACCCATCTTGTGCATCTAATAAGTTCATTTGTATCATTGGATGAACATTTAGGTCATTTTCGTCCTCCCTAGGCTTATTCTTGTCCAATTAGGGTTTTTAACCAATCTTGTGCATCCAAATAGGGTTTTTAACCAATCTTCTGCATCTAATTACTTCATTTGTGTCATTGCATGAACATTTAGGTCATTTTCGTCCTCCCTAGGTTTATTCTTGTCGAATTAGGATTTTTAACCAAACTTGTGCATGCAATAGGTGTGTTTATATCATTGGATGAACATTTAGGTCATTTTCGTCCTTAATAGACTATTCTAGTCCAATTATGGTTTTTAACCAATCTTGTGCATGCAATAAGTTCATTTGTGTCATTGGATGAACATTTAGGTCATTTTCTTCCTCCCTTGGCTTATTCTTGTCCAATTAGGGTTTTTAACCAATCTTGTGCATCCAATAAGTTCATTTGTGTCATTGGATGAACATTTAGGTCATTTTCTTCCTCCCTTGGCTTATTCTTGTCCAATTAGGGTTTTTAACCAATCTTGTGCATCCAATAAGTTCATTTGTGTCATTGGATGAACATTTAGGTCATTTTCTTCCTCCCTTGGCTTATTCTTGTCCAATTAGGATTTTTAATCAATCTTTTGCATGCAATAGGTGTGTTTATATCATTGGATGAACATTTATGTCATTTTCGTCATCCCTTGGTTTATTCTAGTCCAATTAGGTTTTTCAACCAATCTTCTGCATCTAATTACTTCATTTGTGTCATTGGATGAACATTTAGGTTATTTTCGTCCTCCCTAGACTTATTCTTGTCCAATTAGGGTTTTTAACCCATCTTGTGCATCTAATAAGTTCATTTGTATCATTGGATGAACATTTAGGTCATTTTCGTCCTCCCTAGGCTTATTCTTGTCCAATTAGAGTTTTTAATCAATCTTGTGCATCCAATAAGTTCATTTGTGTCATTGGATTAACATTTAGGTCATTTTCGTCCTCCCTAGGTTTATTCTTGTCCAA
>NW_027334409.1:5593-8947 GCF_000331145.2 Cicer arietinum
TCCCTAGGCTTATTCTTGTCCAATTAGGGTTTTTAACCAATCTTGTGCATCCAATAAGTTCATTTGTGTAATTGGATGATCATTTAGGTCATATTTGTCGTCCCTAGGCTTATTCTTGTCCAATTAGGGTTTTTAACCAATCTTGTCCATCCAATAGGTATGTTTGTGTCATTGGATGAACATTTAGGTAATTTTCGTCCTCCCTAGGCTTATTCTTGTCCAATTAGGGTTTTTAACCAATCTTGTGCATCCAATAAGTTCATTTGTGTCATTGGATTAACATTTAGGTCATTTTCGTCCTCCCGTAGATTTATTCTAGTCAAATTAGGGTTTTTAACCAAACTTGTGCATCCAATAGGTGTGTGTATATCATTGGATGAACATTTAGGTCATTTTCGTCCTCCATAGACTATTCTAGTCCAATTATGGTTTTTAACCAATCTTGTGAATGCAATAAGTTCATTTGTGTCATTGGATGAACATTTAGGTTATTTTCGTCCTCCCTAGGTTTATTCTTGTCGAATTAGGATTTTTAACCAATCTTGTGCATACAATAAGTTCATTTGTGTCATTGGATTAACATTTAGGTCATTTTCGTCCTCCGTAGGTTTATTCTTGTTCAATTAGGATTTTTAACCAATCTTGTGCATCCAATAAGTTCATTTGTGTCATTGGATGAACATTTAGGTAATTTTCGTCCTCCCTAGGTTTATTCTCGTCCAATTAGGGTTTTTAACCAATCTTGTGCATCCAATAGGTGTGTTTGTGTCATTGGATGAACCTTTAGGTCATTTTCGTCCTCCGTAGATTTATTCTTGTCCAATTATGTTTTTAACCAATCTTATGCTTGCAAAAGTTCATTTGGGTCATGGGATGAACATTTAGGTCATTTTCGTCCTCCCTAGGCTTATTCTTGTCCAATTAGGGTTTTTAAGCAATCTTGTGCATCTAATAAGTTCATTTGTGTCATTGGATGAACATTTAGGTCATTTTCGTCCTCCCTAGGCTTATTCTTGTCCAATTAGGGTTTTTAAGCAATCTTGTGCATCTAATAAGTTCATTTGTGTCATTGGATGAACATTTAGGTCATTTTCGTCCTCCCTAGGCTTATTCTTGTCCAATTAGGGTTTTTAAGCAATCTTGTGCATCTAATAAGTTCATTTGTGTCATTGGATGAACATTTAGGTCATTTTCGTCCTCCCTATGCTTATTCTTGTCAAATTAGGGTTTTTCACCATTGTTGTGCATCCAATAAGTTCATTTGTGCCATTGGATGAACATTTAGGTCATTTTCGTCCTCCCTAGGGTTATTCTAGTTCAATTAGGGTTTTTAAACAATTTCTTGTATCCAATAAGTTCATTTGCGACATTGGATGAACATTTAGGTCAGTTTCGTCCTACCTAGACTTATTTTTATCCAATTTGTTGGATTTTGATCCTTTGATTCCTAATTTTGACATAATTAATAATTCAACAATGTTCATACAATACATGATAAATCTAATATTTGAATTGAGCAAGATTTCAGAAACAACAATCAAATCCTACACACTTGGAACAGGTTGCTTGAAACACAAGAAATCAACAAAAGTTGACTTTTGACTAAAGCAAATCGATTGGGAAATCGATTTCATAACAAAGGTGTAAGGAAACACAACTGTTTGTGTTGGTATAATCGATTGGGCAATCGACTGACTGAATTAGAAATTGAAAATGCACAAGTCAGTGGCACCCCAGTTTTGAGGGTAATCGATTGACAAATCGATTATACAATTCACAAAGTAAACCTGATTGAAATAAATCGATTGGGAAATCGATTGGATCAGTCACAGTGGAAACCCAGTTTTAAGGGTAATCGATTGGCAAATCGATTACTTAAAAATCACTTGCAAAATAACTTTTCCTGTGACATACAAATCGATTGGACAATCTATGTTGTAATATTTCAATCAAGTTAAATTTGGTCGAAATCGATTGGGAAATCGATTGAACCAAATCCAGGTAAGAACGTTTTTCAGACAAATACATACAAATCGATTGGCACGTCGATTCGTATCAAAATAGCTGAGTCACTGACTTAAACTCAATCGATTGGCAAATCGATTGACAAAACCTTTTGAAAACCCAGTGAACTCTGAGCGTGTGACCAAATCGATTTTAAGTATTTGTTAATCGATTATGAAGATTTGATAAATCGATTATGGAATCGATTGATATGTGTTTCAGTTTGAACATAACATCTGCAATCGATTACGAAATCGATTCATATCAGTCTTAACATAATCACTGAGAAATGTTGTTTAAAGAATCGATTGGTAAATCGATTGGGTTATATAGTTTCAAGATTCAAGAAAAACAAGACACACGATAATCGATTGGCAAATCGATTAGACTGGTTTATCACTTTACGAAATCGATTGGTAAATCGATTGATTAATGTGTTTTTCAGAAACTATATAAACTGTCTTCAATCTGTCTTTCAATAACATGAATGATAATAACAATGATATCAATCTGAAATATACATTGAATATTCTTGATACACAATAACACTTGGTTAATACATTGAGATTACTTTTTCAGATCAAATAGAAAAAGAGGATTATCAACAATCAAAAAGATAGCTGGAAAAGTGATCTTGAAAGACAAGGATTCTCATAAACAAATCTTTGATATCCAGAATTGTGAGAAGCCATTTTGACCAAGATTGAAGACTACTTTTTGTTCTTTCTGTATTCTGTTTGTAATAATTCTTTGAAACAAAAACAAAGCGAGAAAATCCAGCTAGAAACTGGTGACTACTTTCTTGGGTGAGAGTGCTCAACAAGAAAGAGTTGTACTTTGATTCTGTGATAGGTTGCTGAGTATCTACAAGGATCAGAGGGTGATCAATAGGAAAGAGATCATTAAGATAGATAGGTTTCGGGGAGGAAACTGGACAATCTGTAATTGATTCTTTCTATTGGAGAAGAAAATCTGAAATCCGTTTGGATTTGCAGGACTGGATGTAGGTTGTCAAGTGGACAATTGAACCAGTATAAATCCTTGGTGCAATCTTCTCTAACCCTTATCTCCTTTGATTTAATATCTTGATATATCTGTATATCTGATTAAAATTAGATGCATGTTAAACATATTCTGTAATAAGTAATATTGTTTAATCTGATAATTTGACTTGTATGCATCTTGATTAATCTCATATCAATCTAATAAAACTTGCTAATCTTGTATGCCACAATTTAATTTCCGCTGTGTGTATGAAATTGATTTAATTTCATAAAGAACTGATACATTCTGATATATTCCGCTTATTACGAGGTCATATATACCAACACAATTAAGGTTTTTAACCAA
>NW_027334409.1:9109-9461 GCF_000331145.2 Cicer arietinum
TGTGCATCCAATAAGTTCATTTGTGTCATTGGATGAACATTTAGATAATTTTCGTCCTCCCTAGGTTTATTATCATCCAATTAGGGTTTTTAACCAATCTTGTGCATCCAATAGGTGTGTTTGTGCCATTGGATGAACCTTTAGGTCATTTTCGTCCTCCGTAGATTTATTCTTGTCCAATTAAGGTTTTTAACTAATCTTATGCTTGCAAAAGTTCATTTGTGTCATTGGATGAACATTTAGGTCATTTTCGTCCTCCCTAGGCTTATTCTTGTCCAATTAGGGTTTTTAAGCAATCTTGTGCATCTAATAAGTTCATTTGTGTCATTGGATGAACATTTAGGTCATTTTC
>NW_027334410.1:0-1915 GCF_000331145.2 Cicer arietinum
TTGGACTAGAATAAACCTAGGGAGGACGAAAATGACCTAAATGTTAATCTAGTGACACAAACATACCTATTGGATGCACAAGATTTGTTAAAAACCCTAATTGGACAAGAATACTCCTAGGGAAGACGAAAATGACCTAAATGTTAATCCAATGACTCAAATGAACTTATTGGATGCACAAGATTGGTTAAAAACCCTAATTGGACCAGAATAAGCCTAGGGAGGATGAAAATGACCTAAATGTTAATCCAATAACACAAATGAACTTATTGGATGCACAAGATTGGTTAAAAACCCTAATTGGACCAGAATAAGCCTAGGGAGGATGAAAATGACCTAAATGTTAATCCAATAACACAAATGAACTTATTGGATGCACAAGATTGGTTAAAAACCCTAATTGGAGAAGAATAAGCCTAGGGAGGACGAAAACTTCCTAAATGTTCATCCAATGACACAAACACACCTATTGGATGGACAATATTGTTTAAAAACCGTAATTGGACATGAATAAGCCTAAGGAGGAAGATAATGATCTAAATGTTGATCCAATTACACAAATGAACATATTGGACGCAGAAGATTGGTTAAAAACCCTAATTGGACCAGAATAAGCCTAGGGAGGATGAAAATGACCTAAATGTTAATCCAATAACACAAATGAACTTATTGGATGCACAAGATTGGTTAAAAACCCTAATTGGAGAAGAATAAGCCTAGGGAGGACGAAAATGACCAAAATAATCATCCAATGACACAAACACGCCTATTGGATGCACAAGATTGATTAAAAACCCTAATTGGACAAGAATAAGCCTAGGGAGGCCGAAAATGACCTAAATGTTAATCCAATGACACAAATGACCTTATTGGATGCACAAGATTCATTAAAAACCCTAATTGGACAAGAGTAAGCCTAGGGAGCACGTAAATGACCTAAATGTTTATTCAATGAGACAAAAGAACTTATTGGATGCAAAAGATTGGTTAAAAACCCTAATTGAACAACAATAAGCCTACGGAGGACGAAAATGACGTAAATGTTCATCCAATGACACAAACACGCCTATTGGATGCACAAGAAAAACCCTAATTGGACAAGAATAAGCCTAGGGAGGACGAAAATGACCTAAATGTTAATCCAATGACACAAATGACCTTATTGGATGCACAAGATTCATTAAAAACCCTAATTGGACAAGAGTAAGCCTAGGGAGCACGTAAATGACCTAAATGTTTATTCAATGAGACAAATGAACTTATTGGATGCACAAGATTGGTTAAAAACCCTAATTGGACAAGAATAAGCCTAGGGAGGACGAAAATGACCTAAATGTTTATTCAATGAGACAAAGTAACTTATTGGATGCACAAGATTGGTTAAAAACCCTAATTGAACTAGAATAAGCCTATGGAGGACGAATATGACATAAATGTTCATCCAAGGACACAAACACACCTATTGGATGCACAAGATTGGTTAAAAACCCTAATTGGACAAGAATAAGCCTAGGGAGGACGAAAATGACCTAAATGTTAATCCAATGACTCAAATGAACTTATTGGATGCACAAGATTGGTTAAAAACCTAATTGGACAAGAATAAGCCTAGGGAGGACCAAAGTGACCTAATTGTTCATTCAATGAAACAAATGAACTTATTGGATGCACAGGACTGGTTAAAAACTCTAATTGAACAAGAATAAGCCTAGGGGGGAGAAAAATTACCTAAATGTTAATCCAATGATACAAATGAACATATAGGATGCACAAGATTGGTTAAAATCCCAAATTGGACAAGAATAATCCTAGGGA
Source organism: Cicer arietinum (assembly GCF_000331145.2). NCBI lineage: Eukaryota > Viridiplantae > Streptophyta > Magnoliopsida > Fabales > Fabaceae > Cicer > Cicer arietinum. Next base: position 1,816 of record NW_027334410.1, read on the forward strand.
TGACGAAAATGACCTAAATGTTCATCCAATGACACAAACACACCTATTGGATGCACAAGATTGGTTAAAAACCCTAATTGGACAAGAATAAGCCTAGCAA
>NW_027334410.1:2065-4222 GCF_000331145.2 Cicer arietinum
TTGGACAAGAATAAGCCTAGGGAGGACGAAAATGACCAAAATAATCATCCAATGACACAAATACACCTATTGGATGCACAAGATTGGTTAAAAACCCTAATTGGATATAATAAGCGTAGGGAGGACGACAATGACCTAATTGTTCATTCAATGACACAAAAGAACTTATTGGATGCAAAAGATTGGTTAAAAACCCTAATTGAACAAGAATAAGCCTACGGAGGACGAAAATGACATAAATGTTCATCCAATGACACACACACGCCTATTGGATGCACAAGAATGGTTATAAACCCTAATTGGACTTGAATAAGCCTAGGGAGGACGAAAATGACCTATATGTTAATCCAATGACTCAAATGAACTTATTGGATGCACAATATTGGTTAAAAACCCTAAATGGACAAGAATAAGCCTAGGGAGGACCAAAAATGACCTAAATGTTAATCCAATGACACAAATGAACATATTGGATGCACAAGATTAGTTAAAAACCCTAATTGGAAAAGCACAAACCTAGGAAGGGCGAAACTGACATAAATGATAATTCAATGATACAAATGAACTTATGGAGGACGAAAATGACATAAATGGAAATGCACAAGATTGGCTAAAAACCCTAATTGGACAAGAATAAACCTATGGAGGACGAAAATGACATAAATGTTTATCAATGGACACAAACACACCTATTGGATGCACAAGATTGGTTAAAAACCCTTATTGGACAAGAATAAGCCTAAGGAGGACGAAAATGACCTAAATGTTAATCCAATGACTCAAATGAACTTATTGGATGCACCAGATTGGTTAAAAACCTAATTGGACAAGAATAAGCCTAAGGAGGACCAAAGTGACCTAATTGTTCATTCAATGACACAAATGAACTTATTGGATGCACAAGATTGGTTAAAAACCCTAATTGAACAAGAATAAGCCTACGGAGGACGAAAATGACATAAATGTGCATCCAATGACACAAACACACATATTGGATGCACAAGATTGCTTAAAAACCCAAATTGGACTAGAATAAACTTAGGGAGGATGAATTTGACCTAAATGTTAATCCAATGACACAAACACACTTATTGGATGCACAAGATTGGTTAAGAACCCTAATTGGACAAGAATACGCCTAGGGAAGACGAAAATGACCTAAATGTTAATCCAATGACTCAAATGAACTTATTGGATGCACAATATTGGTTAAAAACCCTAAATGGACAAGAATAAGCCTAAGGAGGACCAAAAATGACCTAAATGTTAATCCAATGACACAAATGAACATATTGGTTGCACAAGATTAGTTAAAAACCCTAATTGGAAAAGCATAAGCCTAGGGAGGGCGAAACTGACCTAAATGATAATTCAATGATACAAATGAACTTATTGGAAACACAAGATTGGCTAAAAACCCTAATTGGACAAGAATAAGCCTAAGGAGGGCGAAAATGACCTAATTGTTCATTCAATGACACAAATGAACTTATTGGATGCACAAGATTGGTTAAAAACCTTAATTCAACAAGAAAAAGCGTACCGAGGACGATAATGACCTAAATGTTATTCCAATGACACAAACACATCTATTGGAAGCACAAGATTGGTTAAAACCCATTATTGGACTGGAATAAACCTAGGGAGGACGCAAAGGACCTAAATGTTCATCCAATGACACAAACACACCTATTGGATGCACAAGATTGGTTAAAAACCCTAATTGGACAAGAATAAGCTTAGGGAGGACGAAAATGACCAAAATGTTAATCCAATAACACAAATCAACTTATTGGATTCACTAGATTGGTTAAAAACTGTAATTGGACAAGAATAAGCCTAGGGAGGACGAAAATGACAAAAATATTCATCCAATGACACAAATACACCTATTGGATGCACAATATTGGTTCAAAACCTTAATTGGGTAGAATAAGCCTAGGGAGGACGAAAATGACCTAATTGTTCATTCAATGACACAAAAGAACTTATTGGATGCACAAGATTGGTTAAAAACCCTAATTAAACAAGAATAAGCCTACGGAGGACGAAAATGACATAAATGTGCATCCAATGACACAAACACACATATTGGATGCACAAGATTGGTTAAAAACCCAAATTGGACTAGAATAAACCTAGGGAGGACAAAAATGA
>NW_027334410.1:4372-5881 GCF_000331145.2 Cicer arietinum
CAAGAATAAGCCTAGGGAGGACGAAAATGACCTAAATGTTCATCCAATGAAACAAACGAACATATTGGATGCACAAGATTAGTTAAAAACCCTAATTGGAAAAGCATAAGCCAAGGGAGGAAGAAACTGACGTAAATGATAATTCAATGACACAAAAGAACTTATTGGATGCACAAGATTGGCTAAAAACCCTAATTGGACAAGAATAAACCTAGGGAGGAGAAAATGACCTAAAGGTTCATCCAATGACACAAACACACCTATTGGATGGACAATATTGTTTAAAAACCGTAACTGGACATGAATAAGCCTAAGGAGGAAGATAATGATCTAAATGTTGATCCAATGACACAAATGACCATATTGGATGCAGAAGATTGGTTAAAAACCCTAATTGGACTAGAATAAGCCTAGGGAGGATGAAAATGACCTAAATGTTAATCCAATAACACAAATGAACTTATTGGATGCACAAGATTGGTTAAAAACCCTAATTGGACAAGAATAAGCCTAGGGAGGACGAAAATGACCTAAATGTTAATCCAATGACTCAAATGAACTTATTGGATGCACAAGATTGGTTAAAAACCCTAATTGGACAAGAATAAGCCTAGGGAGGACGAAAATGACCTAAATGTTAATCCAATGACTCAAATGAACTTATTGGATGCACAAGATTGGTTAAAAACCTAATTGGACAAGAATAAGCCTAGGGAGGACCAAAGTGACCTAATTGTTCATTCAATGATACAAATGAACTTATTGGATGCACATGATTGGTTAAAAACACTAATTGAACAAGAATAAGCCTTGGGGGGAGAAAAATTACCTAAATGTTAATCCAATGATACAAATGAACATATAGGATGCACAAGATTGGTTAAAATCCCAAATTGGACAAGAATAATCCTAGGGAGGAAGAAAATGACCTAAATCTTCATCCAATGACACAAACACACCTATTGGATGCACAAGATTGGTTAAAAACCCTAATTGGACAAGAATAAGCCTAGGAAGGACGAAAATGACCTAATTGTTCATTCAGTGACACAAACGAACTTATTGGATGCACAAGATTGGTTAAAAACCCAAATTGAACAAGAATAAGCCCAGGGGGGAGAAAAATGACCTAAATGTTAATCCAATGACACAAATGAACATATAGGATGCACAAGATTGGTTAAAATCCCTAATTGTACAAGCATAAGCCTAGGGAGCACGAAAATGACCAAAATAATCATCCAATGACACAAATATACCTATTGGATGCACAAGATTGGTTAAAAACCCTAATTGGATATAATAAGCCTACGGTGGACGACAATGATCTACTTGTTCATTCAATGACACAAAAGAACTTATTGGATGCAAAAGATTGGTTAAAAACCCTAATGGAACAAGAATAAGCCTACAGAGGACGAAAATGACATCAATGTTCATCCAATAACACAAACACGCCTATTGGATGCACAAGAATGGTTAAAAACCCTAATTGGACTAGAATAAGCC
>NW_027334411.1:0-227 GCF_000331145.2 Cicer arietinum
ACAAATGAACTTATTGGATGCACAAGATTGATTAAAAATCCTAATTGGACAAGAATAATCCTACTGAGGACGAAAATGACCAAAATGTTCATCCAATTACACAAATGAACTTATTGAATGCACAAGATTGGTTAAAAATCCTAAATGGAAAAGAATAAGCCTAGGGAGGACGAAAATGACCTAAATGTTCATCCAATGACACAAATGAACTTATTGGATGCACAAGA
>NW_027334411.1:20376-20593 GCF_000331145.2 Cicer arietinum
ATATTGGATGCACAAGATTGGTTAAAAACCTTAATTGGACAAGAATAAGCCTAGGGAGGATGAAAATGACCTAAATGTTCATCCAATTATACAAATAAACTTATTGGATGCACAAGATTGGTTAAAAACCTTAATTGGACCAGAATAAGCATAGGGAGGACGAAAATGACAAAACATTTCATCTAATTACACAAATGAACTTATTGGAATCAAAAGA
>NW_027334412.1:0-9987 GCF_000331145.2 Cicer arietinum
CTTGTGCATCCAATAGGTGTGTTTATGTCATTCGATGAACATTTAGGTCATTTTCGTCCTCCCGTGGCTTATGCTAGTCCAATTAGCGTTTTTAACCAATGTTGTGCAACCAATAGGTGTGTTTGTGTCATTGGATGAACATTTAGGTCATTTTCGTCCACCCTAGGCTTGTCCTAGTCCAATTAGTGTTTTTAACCAATCTTGTGCATCCAATAAGTTCATTTGTGTCATTGGATGAACATTTAGGTCATTTTCGTCCACCCTAGGCTTGTCCTAGTCCAATTAGTGTTTTTAACCAATCTTGTGCATCCAATAAGTTCATTTGTGTCATTGGATGAACATTTAGGTCATTTTCGTCCACCCTAGGCTTGTCCTAGTCCAATTAGTGTTTTTAACCAATCTTGTGCATCCAATAAGTTCATTTGTGTCATTGGATGAACATTTAGGTCATTTTCGTCCACCCTAGGCTTATCCTAGTCCAATTAGTGTTTTTAACCAATCTTGTGCATTCAATAGGTGTATTTGTGCCATTGGATCAACATTTAGGTCATTTTCGTCCTCCCTTGGCTTATTCTTGTCCAATTAGTGTTTTTAACCAATCTTGTGCATCCAATAGGTGTGTTTATGTCGTTGGATGTACATTGAGGTCATTTTCATCCTCCCTTGGCTTATTCTTGTCCAACTACGGTTTTTAACCAATCTTGTGCATCCAATAGGTGTGTTTGTGTCGTTGGATGAACATTTAGGTCATTTTCATCCTCCCTAGAGTTTATTCTAGTCCAATTAGGGTTTTTAACCAATCTTGTGCATCCAGTAAGTTCAATTGTGTCATTGGATGAACATTTAGGTCATTTTCATCCTCCCTAGAGTTTATTCTAGTCCAATTAGGGTTTTTAACCAATCTTGTGCATCCAGTAAGTTCAATTGTGTCATTGGATGAACATTTAGGTCATTTTCATCCTCCCTAGAGTTTATTCTAGTCCAATTAGGGTTTTTAACCAATCTTGTGCATCCAGTAAGTTCAATTGTGTCATTGGATGAACATTTAGGTCATTTTCATCCTCCCTAGAGTTTATTCTAGTCCAATTAGGGTTTTTAACCAATCTTGTGCATCCAGTAAGTTCAATTGTGTCATTGGATGAACATTTAGGTCATTTTCATCCTCCCTAGAGTTTATTCTAGTCCAATTAGGGTTTTTAACCAATCTTGTGCATCCAGTAAGTTCAATTGTGTCATTGGATGAACATTTAGGTCATTTTCATCCTCCCTAGAGTTTATTCTAGTCCAATTAGGGTTTTTAACCAATCTTGTGCATCCAGTAAGTTCAATTGTGTCATTGGATGAACATTTAGGTCATTTTCATCCTCCCTAGAGTTTATTCTAGTCCAATTAGGGTTTTTAACCAATCTTGTGCATCCAGTAAGTTCAATTGTGTCATTGGATGAACATTTAGGTCATTTTCATCCTCCCTAGAGTTTATTCTAGTCCAATTAGGGTTTTTAACCAATCTTGTGCATCCAGTAAGTTCAATTGTGTCATTGGATGAACATTTAGGTCATTTTCATCCTCCCTAGAGTTTATTCTAGTCCAATTAGGGTTTTTAACCAATCTTGTGCATCCAGTAAGTTCAATTGTGTCATTGGATGAACATTTAGGTCATTTTCATCCTCCCTAGAGTTTATTCTAGTCCAATTAGGGTTTTTAACCAATCTTGTGCATCCAGTAAGTTCAATTGTGTCATTGGATGAACATTTAGGTCATTTTCATCCTCCCTAGAGTTTATTCTAGTCCAATTAGGGTTTTTAACCAATCTTGTGCATCCAGTAAGTTCAATTGTGTCATTGGATGAACATTTAGGTCATTTTCATCCTCCCTAGAGTTTATTCTAGTCCAATTAGGGTTTTTAACCAATCTTGTGCATCCAGTAAGTTCAATTGTGTCATTGGATGAACATTTAGGTCATTTTCATCCTCCCTAGAGTTTATTCTAGTCCAATTAGGGTTTTTAACCAATCTTGTGCATCCAGTAAGTTCAATTGTGTCATTGGATGAACATTTAGGTCATTTTCATCCTCCCTAGAGTTTATTCTAGTCCAATTAGGGTTTTTAACCAATCTTGTGCATCCAGTAAGTTCAATTGTGTCATTGGATGAACATTTAGGTCATTTTCATCCTCCCTAGAGTTTATTCTAGTCCAATTAGGGTTTTTAACCAATCTTGTGCATCCAGTAAGTTCAATTGTGTCATTGGATGAACATTTAGGTCATTTTCATCCTCCCTAGAGTTTATTCTAGTCCAATTAGGGTTTTTAACCAATCTTGTGCATCCAATAGGTGTGTTTGTGTCATTGGATGAAAATTTAGGTCATTGTCGTCCTCCCTAGGGTTATTCTAGTCCAATTAGGGTTTTTAACAAATCTTTTGCATCAAATAGGTGTGTTTGTGTCGTTGGATGAACAATTAGGTCATTTTCGTCATCCCTAGGGTTATTTTTGTCCAATTAGGGTTTTTAACCAATCTTGTGCATCCAATAGGTGTGTTTGTGTCATTCGATGAACATTTAGGTCATTTTTGTCCTCCCTAGGCTTCTTCTTGTCCAGTTAGGGTTTTTAACCAATCTTGTGCATCCAATAGGTGTGTTTATGTCATTCGATGAACATTTAGGTCATTTTTGTCCTCCCTAGGCTTCTTCTTGTCCAGTTAGGGTTTTTAACCAATCTTGTGCATCCAATAGGTGTGTTTATGTCATTCGATGAACATTTAGGTCATTTTTGTCCTCCCTAGGCTTCTTCTTGTCCAGTTAGGGTTTTTAACCAATCTTGTGCATCCAATAGGTGTGTTTATGTCATTCGATGAACATTTAGGTCATTTTTGTCCTCCCTAGGCTTCTTCTTGTCCAGTTAGGGTTTTTAACCAATCTTGTGCATCCAATAGGTGTGTTTATGTCATTCGATGAACATTTAGGTCATTTTTGTCCTCCCTAGGCTTCTTCTTGTCCAGTTAGGGTTTTTAACCAATCTTGTGCAACCAATAGGTGTGTTTGTGTCATTGGATGAACATTTAGGTCATTTTCATCCTCCCTTAAGTGTATTCTAGTCCAATTAGGGTTTTTAACCAATCTTGTGCATCCAATAAGTTCATTTGTGTCATTGGATGAACATTTAGGTCATTTTTGTCCTCCCTAGGCTTCTTCTTGTCCAGTTAGGGTTTTTAACCAATCTTGTGCAACCAATAGGTGTGTTTGTGTCATTGGATGAACATTTAGGTCATTTTTGTCCTCCCTAGGCTTCTTCTTGTCCAGTTAGGGTTTTTAACCAATCTTGTGCAACCAATAGGTGTGTTTGTGTCATTGGATGAACATTTAGGTCATTTTTGTCCTCCCTAGGCTTCTTCTTGTCCAGTTAGGGTTTTTAACCAATCTTGTGCAACCAATAGGTGTGTTTGTGTCATTGGATGAACATTTAGGTCATTTCCGTCCTCCCTTGGCTTATTCATGTCCAATTTGGGTTTTTAACCAAATCTTGTGCATCCAATAAATTCATTTGTGTCATTGGATGAACATTCAGGTTATTTTCGTCCTCCCTAGGCTTATTCTTGTCCAATTAGAGTTTGTAACAATTCTTGTGCATCCAATTGGTGTGTTTATGTTTTTAACCAATCTTGTGCATCCAATAGGTGTGTTTATGTCAGTGGAGGAACATTTAGGTCATTTTCATCCTCCCTAGAGTTTATTCTAGTCCAATTAGGGTTTTTAACCAATCTTGTGCGTCCAATAGGTGTGTTTGTGTCGTTGGATGAACATTTAGGTCATTTCCGTCCTCCCTTGGCTTATTCTTGTCCAATTAGGGTTTTTAACCAATCTTGTGCGTCCAATAGGTGTGTTTGTGTCGTTGGATGAACATTTAGGTCATTTCCGTCCTCCCTTGGCTTATTCTTGTCCAATTAGGGTTTTTAACCAATCTTGTGCGTCCAATAGGTGTGTTTGTGTCATTGGATGAACATTTAGGTCATTTTCATCCTCCCTTGGCTTATTCTTGTCCAATTAAAGATTTTATCCAATCTTGTGCTTCCAATAGGTGTGTTTATGTCATTGGATGAACATTTAGGTCATTTTCGTCCTCCCTAGGTTTATTCTTTTCGAACTAGGGTTTTTAACCAATCTTGTGCGTCCAATAGGTGTGTTTGTGTCGTTGGATGAACATTTAGGTCATTTTCGTCCTCTCTTGGCTTATTCTTGTCCAATTAGGGTTTGTAACCAATCTTGTCAATCCAATAGGTGTGTTTGTATCATTGGATGAACATTTAGGTCATTTTCATCCTCCCTTGAGTTTATTCTAGTCCAATTAGGGTTTTTAACCAATCTTGTGCATCCAATAAGTTCATTTGTGTCATTGGATGAACATTTAGGTCATTTTCGTCCTCCCTAGGCATATTCTTGTCCAATTAGGGTCTGTAACAATTCTTGTGCATCCAATTGGTGTGTTCGTGTCATTGGATGAACATTTAGGTCATTTTCATCCTCCCTAGGTTTATTCTAGTCCAATTATGGTTTTTAACCAATCTTGTGCTTCCAATAGGTGTGTTTATGTCATTCAATGAACATTCAGGTCATTTTCGTCCTCCCTAGGCTTATTCTTGTCCAATTAGTGTTTGTAGCAATTCTTGTGCATCCAATTGGTGTGTTTGTGTCATTGGATGAACATTTAGGTCATTTTCATCCTCCCTAGGTTTATTCTAGTCCAATTATGGTTTTTAACCAATCTTGTGCTTCCAATAGGTGTGTTTATGTCATTGAATGAACATTTAGGTCATTTTCGTCCTCCGTAGGTATATTCTTGTCCAATTAAGGTTTTTAACCAATCTTGTGCATGCAATACGTTAATTTGTGTCATTGGATGAACACTTTGGTCATTTTAATCCTCCCTAAACTTATTCTTGTCCAACTAGGGTTTTTAACCATTCTTCTGCATCTAATAGGTGTGTTTGTGTCATCGGATGAAGATTTAAGTCATTTTCATCCTCCCTTGGCTTATTCTTGTCCAATTAGGGTTTTCATCCAATAGGTGTGTTTATGTCATTGGATGAACATTTAGGTCATTTTCGTCCTCCCTAGGCTTATTCTTGTCGAACTAGGATTTTTAACCAATCTTGTGCGTCCAATAGGTGTGTTTGTGTCGTTGGATGAACATTTAGGTCATTTTCGTCCTCTCTAGGCTTATTCTTGTCCAATTAGGGTTTTTAACCAATCTTGTGCATCGAATAGGTGTGTTTGTGTCATTGGATGAACATTTAGGTCATTTTCGTCCTCCGTTGGCTTATTCTTGTCCAATTAGGGTTTTTAACCAATCTTGTGCATCGAATAGGTGTGTTTGTGTCATTGGATGAACATTTAGGTCATTTTCGTCCTCCGTTGGCTTATTCTTGTCCAATTAGGGTTTTTAACCAATCTTGTGCATCGAATAGGTGTGTTTGTGTCATTGGATGAACATTTAGGTCATTTTCGTCCTCCGTTGGCTTATTCTTGTCCAATTAGGGTTTTTAACCAATCTTGTGCATCGAATAGGTGTGTTTGTGTCATTGGATGAACATTTAGGTCATTTTCGTCCTCCGTTGGCTTATTCTTGTCCAATTAGGGTTTTTAACCAATCTTGTGCATCGAATAGGTGTGTTTGTGTCATTGGATGAACATTTAGGTCATTTTCGTCCTCCGTTGGCTTATTCTTGTCCAATTAGGGTTTTTAACCAATCTTGTGCATCGAATAGGTGTGTTTGTGTCATTGGATGAACATTTAGGTCATTTTCGTCCTCCGTTGGCTTATTCTTGTCCAATTAGGGTTTTTAACCAATCTTGTGCATCGAATAGGTGTGTTTGTGTCATTGGATGAACATTTAGGTCATTTTCGTCCTCCGTTGGCTTATTCTTGTCCAATTAGGGTTTTTAACCAATCTTGTGCATCGAATAGGTGTGTTTGTGTCATTGGATGAACATTTAGGTCATTTTCGTCCTCCGTTGGCTTATTCTTGTCCAATTAGGGTTTTTAACCAATCTTGTGCATCGAATAGGTGTGTTTGTGTCATTGGATGAACATTTAGGTCATTTTCGTCCTCCGTTGGCTTATTCTTGTCCAATTAGGGTTTTTAACCAATCTTGTGCATCGAATAGGTGTGTTTGTGTCATTGGATGAACATTTAGGTCATTTTCGTCCTCCGTTGGCTTATTCTTGTCCAATTAGGGTTTTTAACCAATCTTGTGCATCGAATAGGTGTGTTTGTGTCATTGGATGAACATTTAGGTCATTTTCGTCCTCCGTTGGCTTATTCTTGTCCAATTAGGGTTTTTAACCAATCTTGTGCATCGAATAGGTGTGTTTGTGTCATTGGATGAACATTTAGGTCATTTTCGTCCTCCGTTGGCTTATTCTTGTCCAATTAGGGTTTTTAACCAATCTTGTGCATCGAATAGGTGTGTTTGTGTCATTGGATGAACATTTAGGTCATTTTCGTCCTCCGTTGGCTTATTCTTGTCCAATTAGGGTTTTTAACCAATCTTGTGCATCGAATAGGTGTGTTTGTGTCATTGGATGAACATTTAGGTCATTTTCGTCCTCCGTTGGCTTATTCTTGTCCAATTAGGGTTTTTAACCAATCTTGTGCATCGAATAGGTGTGTTTGTGTCATTGGATGAACATTTAGGTCATTTTCGTCCTCCGTTGGCTTATTCTTGTCCAATTAGGGTTTTTAACCAATCTTGTGCATCGAATAGGTGTGTTTGTGTCATTGGATGAACATTTAGGTCATTTTCGTCCTCCGTTGGCTTATTCTTGTCCAATTAGGGTTTTTAACCAATCTTGTGCATCGAATAGGTGTGTTTGTGTCATTGGATGAACATTTAGGTCATTTTCGTCCTCCGTTGGCTTATTCTTGTCCAATTAGGGTTTTTAACCAATCTTGTGCATCGAATAGGTGTGTTTGTGTCATTGGATGAACATTTAGGTCATTTTCGTCCTCCGTTGGCTTATTCTTGTCCAATTAGGGTTTTTAACCAATCTTGTGCATCGAATAGGTGTGTTTGTGTCATTGGATGAACATTTAGGTCATTTTCGTCCTCCGTTGGCTTATTCTTGTCCAATTAGGGTTTTTAACCAATCTTGTGCATCGAATAGGTGTGTTTGTGTCATTGGATGAACATTTAGGTCATTTTCGTCCTCCGTTGGCTTATTCTTGTCCAATTAGGGTTTTTAACCAATCTTGTGCATCCAATAGGTGTGTTTGTGTCGTTGGATGAACATTTAGGTCATTTTCATCTTCCCTAGAGTTTATTCTAGTCCAATTAGGGTTTTTAACCAATCTTGTACATCCAATAGGTGTGTTTGTGTCATTGGATGAACATTTAGGTCATTTTCATCCTCCTAGAGTTAATTCTAGTCCAATAAGGGTTTTTAACCAATCTTGTGCATCCAATAGGTGTGTTTGTGTCATTGGATGAACATTTAGGTCATTTTCATCCTCCCTTGAGTTTATTCTTGTCCAATTAAAGTTTTTAACCAATCTAGTGCATCCAATAGGTGTGTTTATGTCTTTGGATGAACATTTAGATCACTTTCGTCCTCCCTAGGCTTATTATTGTCCAACTAGTGTTTTTAAGCAATCTTGTGCATTCAATAGGTGTGTTTGTGTTATTCGATGAACATTTATGTCATTTTCGTCCTTCCTTGGTTTATTCTAGTTCAATTAGGGTTTTTAACCAATCTTGTACATCCAATAGGTGTGTTTATGTCATTCGATGAACATTTAGGTCATTTTCGTCCACCCTAGGCTTCTTCTTGTCCATTTAGGGTTTTTAACCAATCTTGTGCAACCAATAGGTGTGTTTGTGTCATTGGATGAACATTTAGGTCATTTCCGTCCACCCTTGGCTTAATCTTGTCCAATTTGCGTTTTTAACCAAATCTTGTGCATCCAATAAATTCATTTGTGTCATTGGATGAACATTCAGGTCATTTTCGTCCTCCCTAGGCTTATTCTTGTCAAATTAGGGTTTGTAACAATTCTTGTGGATCTAATTGGTGTGTTTGTGTCATTGGATGAACATTTAGGTCATTTTCGTCCTCCCTGGGTTTATTCTAGTCCAATTATGGTTTTTAACCAATCTTGTGCTTCCAATAGGTGTGTTTATGTCATTGAATGAACATTTAGGTCATTTTCGTCCTCCCTAGGTTTATTCATGTCCAATTAAGGTTTTTAACCAATCTTGTGCATGCAATACGTAAATTTGTGTCATTGGATGAACACTTAGGTCATTTTAATCCTCCCTAAACTTATTCTTTTCCAACTAGGGTTTTTAACCAATCTTCTGCATCTAATAGGTGTGTTTGTGTCATTGGATGAAGATTTAAGTCATTTTCATCCTCCCTTGGCTTATTCTTGTCCAATTAAAGATTTTAACCAATCTTGTGCGTCCAATAGGTTTTTAACCAATCTTGTGCATCCAATAGGTGTGTTTGTGTCGTTGGATGAAAATTTCGGTCATTTCGTCCTCTCTTGGCTTATTCTTGTCCAATTAGGGTTTTTAACCAATCTTGTGCATCCAATAGGTGTGTTTGTGTCATTGGGTGAACATTTAGGTCATTTTCATCCTCCCTAGAGTTTATTCTTCTCCAATAGGGTTTTTTAACCAACCTTGTGCATCCAATAGGTGTGTTTGTGTCATTGGATGAAAATTTAGGTCATTTTCGTCCTCCCTAGGTTTATTCTAGTCCAATTAGGGTTTTGAACCAATCTTTTGCATCAAATAGGTGTGTTTGTGTCGTTGGATGAACATTTAGGTGATTTTCGTCAACCCTAGGGTTATTTTTGTCCAATTAGGGTTTTTAACCAATCTTGTGCATCGAATAGGTGTGTTTGTGTCATTGGATGAACATTTAGGTCAATTTCATCCTCCCTAGGTTTATTCTATTCCAATTAGGCTTTTTAACCAATCTTGTGCATCCAATAGGCGTGTTTGTGTCATTGGATGAACATTTAGGTCAATTTCATCCTCCCTAGGTTTATTCTATTCCAATTAGGCTTTTTAACCAATCTTGTGCATCCAATAGGCGTGTTTGTGTCATTGGATGAACATTTAGGTCAATTTCATCCTCCCTAGGTTTATTCTATTCCAATTAGGCTTTTTAACCAATCTTGTGCATCCAATAGGCGTGTTTGTGTCATTGGATGAACATTTAGGTCAATTTCATCCTCCCTAGGTTTATTCTATTCCAATTAGGCTTTTTAACCAATCTTGTGCATCCAATAGGTGTGTTTGTGTCGTTGGATGAAGATTTAGGTCATTTTCGTCCTCCCTTGGCTTATTCTTGTCCAATTAAAGTTTTTAACCAATCTAGTGCATCCAATAGGTGTGTTTATGTCTTTGGATGAACATTTAGATCACTTTCGTCCTCCCTAGGCTTATTATTGTCCAACTAGTGTTTTTAACCAATCTTGTGCATTCAATAGGTGTGTTTGTGTCATTCGATGAACATTTATGTCATTTTCGTCCTTCCTTGGTTTATTCTAGTTCAATTAGGGTTTTTAACCAATCTTGTACATCCAATAGGTGTGTTTATGTCATTCGATGAACATTTAGGTCATTTTCGTCCACCCTAGGCTTCTTCTTGTCCATTTAGGGTTTTTAACCAATCTTGTGCAACCAATAGGTGTGTTTGTGTCATTGGATGAACATTTAGGTCATTTCCGTCCACCCTTGGCTTAATCTTGTCCAATTTGGGTTTTTAACCAAATCTTGTGCATCCAATAAATTCATTTGTGTCATTGGATGAACATTCAGGTCATTTTCGTCCTCCCTAGGCTTATTCTTGTCAAATTAGGGTTTGTAACAATTCATGTGGATCCAATTGGTGTGTTTGTGTCATTGGATGAACATTTAGGTCATTTTCGTCCTTCCATGGTTTATTCTAGTCCAATTAGGGTTTTTAACCAATCTTGTGCAT
>NW_027334413.1:0-1800 GCF_000331145.2 Cicer arietinum
CAAAGGATCAAAATCCAACACAAGATTGGTTAAAAACCCTAATTGGACAAGAATAAGCCTAGGTATGACGAAAATTACCTAAACGTTCATCCAATTACACAGATGAACTTATTGGATGCACAAGATTGGTTAAGAATACTAATTGCACAAGAATAAGCCTAGGGAGGACGAAAATGACCTAAATGTTCATCCAATGACTCAAATGAACTTATTGGATGCACAAGATTGGTTAAAAACACTAATTGGACCTGAATAAGCCTAGGGAGGACAAAAATGACCTAAATGTTCATCCTATGACACAAACACTCCTATTGGATGCACAAGATTGGTTAAAAACCCTTATTGAAAAAGAATAAGCCTAGAGAGGACGAAAATGACCTAAATGTTCATCTAATTACACAGATGAACTTATTGGATGCACAAGATTGGTTAAAAATCCTAATTGCAGAAGAATAAGCCTAGGGAGGACGAAAATGACCTAAATGTTCATCCAATGACACAAATGAACTTATTGGATACATAAGATACGTTAAAAACCATAATTGTACAAGAATAAGCCTAGGGAGGACGAAAATGACCTAAATGTTCATCCAATGACACAAACATACCTATTGGATGCACAAGATTTGTTAAAAACCCTTATTGGAAAAGAATAAGCCTAGGGAGGACAAAAATGACCAAAATGTTCATCCAATTACACAAATGAACTTATTGGATGCACAAGATTGGTTAAAAATCCTAATTGCAGAAGAATAAGCCTAGGGAGGACGAAAATGACCTAAATGTTCATCCAATGACACAAACATACCTATTGGATGCACAAGATTTGTTAAAAACCCTTATTGGAAAAGAATAAGCCTAGGGAGGACAAAAATGACCAAAATGTTCATCCAATTACACAAATGAACTTATTGAATGCACAAGATAGATTAAAAACCATAATTGCACAAGAATAAGCCTAGGTTGGACGAAGATGACCTAAATGTTCATCCAATTACATAAATGAACTTATTGGATGCACAAGATTGGTTAAAAACCCTAATTGCACAAGAATAAGCCTAGGGTAGACGAAAATGACCTAAATGTTCATCCAATTACACAAATGAACTTATTGGATGCACAAGATTGGTTAAAAACCCTTATTGGAAAAGAATAAGCCAAGGGAGGACAAAAATGACCAAAATGTTCATCCAATTACACAAATGAACTTAGCACAAGATTGGTTAAAAACCCTAATTGCAAAATAATAAGCATAGGGTGGACAAAAATGACCTAAATGCTCATCCAATTACACAAAAGAACTTATTGGATGCACAAGATTGGTTAAAAACCTTAATTGGACCAGAATAAGCCTAGGTAGGACGAAAATGACCTAAATTTTCATCCAATTACACAGATGAACTTATTGGATGCACAAGATTGGTTAAAAAAGCTAATTGCACAAGAATAAGCCTTGGGAGGACGAAAATGACCTAAATGTGCATCCAATGACAGAAATGAACTTATTGGATGCACAAGATTGGTCAAAAAACCTAATTGGACAAGAATAAGGCTAGGGAGGACGAAAATGACCTAAATGTTCATCCAATGACACAAATGACCTTATTGGATGCACAAGATAGGTTAAAAACCATAATTGTACTAGAATAAGCCTTGGGAGGACGAAGATGACCTAAATTTCATCCAATTACATAAAAGAACTTATTGGATGCACAAGATTGGTTAAAAACACTAATTGGACAAGAATAAGCCTATGGAGGACGAAAATGACCTAAATGTTCATCCAATGACACAAACACA
>NW_027334414.1:0-225 GCF_000331145.2 Cicer arietinum
TTTTTAATTTTAATTTTGTGCAATGAAAGAGTTTATATGATTGAAGTATATTAATGTTGAGCAAATATTCGACAACTGTTTTACATCTAAAATACTCCATTTTTATTTTAGTTATAATTAAAAATCGTTACAATATTCATCAATTTAAATAAATGTAAACACTATTAGTTTCATTACGTAGAATTTATTGCTTACCTATTTTAACACCCAAACTATAGATATATG
>NW_027334414.1:340-1135 GCF_000331145.2 Cicer arietinum
ATAAGTAGCAGATAATTTATTTAATTAATTTTAATAAATAATTTATATATCTGTTGGAGCAAGTAATTAATTTGTATTGGTTATTGCGTTTATTTATTTTCTTTCGCGGACTGTTAGAGAGGCGATTGGCGAAGACGCGACATATTAAATCAGTGGATTGGCTTCGTTGGAAAAAATCTTCAGCTAAGGTAAGGGGTGAGATGAGGTTCGATTTTATGAGTATAAAATAACGTGAGATGAACGGGAATACTGAAATTCCCAGATGTTCATTCGGGGCTTACTACATACGGTTGAGCCCTATTGAGTAATAATAATTAATTAATAATATATGAATGGTAATAGTGAGGACTAAAAGATAATTTAGAAACCTATAGAATTGTTGTGAATTAAATTATATTAAGATTGCGTGTTATTTAATTTTATGAGACCGATACTAATTATTATTGTATGAATGATATGTACTTGAGTGTTCTTATCACGTGATTGACATTGTGATATTACTTGAATGTGCCACTTAATTGATTCCTTACTATGTGATTGATGAAACTGATTGTGCATGGTGAGTAGTGTAAATCAAATATCTGGATTTTATTGTGATTGAATGTTATAGATATATAATGATGAATATTGTGAAGTCAAACTAAAACGTATTGAGTTGTGATGATATGTGTTATAGAGTTTGAAGTTAGGATTATTTTGTCATCATATAGGGAGGGTTTGACGAACCTAGTCATTCAGGGAAGTACAACTGAATGAGCCTGATCGTGGAGGGCTACAGTCGAACTGTAAGGTAAG
>NW_027334415.1:0-647 GCF_000331145.2 Cicer arietinum
GACCTAAATGTTCATCCAATGACACAAACACACCATTTGGATGCACAAGATTGGTTAAAAACCTTAATTGGACAATAATAAGTCTAGTTAAGCCGAAAATGACCTAAATGTTAATCCAATGACACAAATAAACATATTGGATGCACAAGATTTGTTAAAAACTCTAATTGGACAAGAATAAGCATGGGGAGGACGAAAATGACCTAAATGTTCATCCAATGACCCAAATGAACATATTGGACGCACAAGATTGGTTAAAAACTCTAATTGGACAAGAATAAGCATGGGGAGGACGAAAATGACCTAAATGTTCATCCAATGACCCAAATGAACATATTGGACGCACAAGATTGGTTAAAAACCCTAATTGGACAAGCATAAGCCTAGGGAGGACGAAAATGACCTAAATGTTCATCCAATGACACAAATGAACATATTGTGTGCACAAGATTGGTTAAAAACCCTAATTAGACAAGAATAAGTCTAGGGAGGACGAAAATGGCCTAAATGTTCATCCAATGACACAAATGAACTTATTGTATGCACAAGATTGGTTAAAAACCCTAATTGGACTGGAATAAACCGAGGGATGACGAAAATGACCTAAATGTTAATCCAATGACACAAATGAACATATTGGACGCACA
>NW_027334415.1:662-1129 GCF_000331145.2 Cicer arietinum
TTGGTTAAAAACCCTAATTGGACAAGAATAAGCCTAGGGAGGACGAAAATGACCTATGTGTTCATCCAATGACACAAACACACCTTTTGAATGCACAAGATTAGCTAAAAACCCTAATTGGACTAGAATAAACCTAGGGAGGACCAAAATGACCTAAATGTTAATCCAATGACACAAATGAACATATTGGATGCACAAGATCGGTAAAAAACCCTAGTTGGACAAGAATAAGCCTAGGGAGGACGAAAATGACCTAAATGTTCATCCAATGACACAAATGGACTTACTGTATGCACAAGATTGGTTAAAAACCCTAATTAGACAAGAATAAGTCTAGGGAGGACGAAAATGACCTAAATGTTAATCCAATGACACAAGTGAACATATTGGATGCACAAGATTGGTTAAAAACCCTAATTGGACAAGAATAAGCCCAGGGAGGACGAAAATGACCTAAATGTTAATCC
>NW_027334415.1:7407-7675 GCF_000331145.2 Cicer arietinum
AGGGAGGACGAAAATGACCTAAATGTTAATCCAATGACATAAATGAACATATTGGATGCACTAGATTGGTTAAAACCCCTAATTGGACAAGAATAAGCCTAGGGAGGTCGAAAATGACCTAAATGTTCGTCCAATGACACAAACACACCTTTTGGATGCACAAGATTGGCTAAAAACCCTAATTGGACTAGAATAAACCTAGGGAGGACGAAAATGACCTAAATGTTAATCCAATGACACAAATGAACATATTGGATGCACAAGATTG
>NW_027334415.1:8020-8912 GCF_000331145.2 Cicer arietinum
CCAATGACACAAACACACCTATTGGATGCACAAGATTGGTTAAAAACCCTAATTGGACTGGAATAAACCTAGGGATGACGAAAATGACCTAATTGTTAATCCAATGACACAAATGAACATATTGGAAGCCTAAAAAGCGAAAGGAACCCCTAATGGAAAAACTCATGGTTGATGCCATGAAGGTAATTTCACAAAAGAGGAAGAAAAACCTGTTTCCTCACCCCCTGCCAAGAAAGTACCCGCATCCAAGGAAAAAGATGCTGAACCTTCTATACCATCAGATTTTCTAAAGAGAAAAATCCATGAGGGTAGAACTCGGGATTTTGCATACTTTGATACTGACGGTTTTACGTTTCAGAATCATCTGTGATTTCACGGTCTTGAGAGCTTTCTATCTTCTACACTCGACAGTTATCCACGTTTGATAAGGGAATTTTATTCTACGTTTAAACTGACAGACGAAGGTTTTAAGGCTCAAGTCAAAGGTAAAAGGATTGCTATGTCTTTTGATGATTTTTCTACCTTATCAGGATTGCCTTTTTACGGAAAATCTATCGACGGCAGTTCTGAAGCTGATACGGCTGACGAAGGTTGGGAAGAATCTGTTGACAGGCATGCTGCAGTAAAGGACCTGATGATTGATGGTTTTGTGGAAACCATTTCATTACCTATCGGTCAAATGAAGGTTCAACATCGGATGTTGATGTACACGCTGACCAGGATGCTTGTACCTCGTTCAGGCAACCATGCAGTAGTTCAGAAATTGGACATACTACTGTTATGGGGTTTATCAAAGGAGCTCAGGATGAGCTGGACTTGGATTGTGCTAAGGCACATGCTGGAAGCTTCACAGAGCAAGCTTATGTTGCCTTATCCACAGCTAATTACCAAG
>NW_027334416.1:0-279 GCF_000331145.2 Cicer arietinum
GGTTTGTTTGTGTCATTGGATGAACATTTAGGTCATTTTCGTTATCCCTAAGTTTATTCTTGTTCAATTTGGGTTTTAAATTAATCTTGTGCATCAAATAGGTGTGTTTATGTCAATGGATGAACATTTAGGTCACTTTCATCCTCCATAGGCTTATTCTTGTCCAATTAGGGTTTTTTTTACCAATCTTGTGCTTCCAATAAGTTCATTTGTGTCATCGGATTAACATTTAGGTCATTTTCGTCATCCCTAGGCTTATTGTTGTCCAATTAGGGTTTT
>NW_027334416.1:728-1172 GCF_000331145.2 Cicer arietinum
ATTTTTAATCAATCTAGTGCATCCAATAGGAGTGTTTTTGTCAATGGATGAACATTTAGATCATTTTCATCCTCCCTAGACTTATTCTTGGCCAATTAGGGTTTTTTTTACCAATCTTGTGCTTCCAATAAGTTCATTTGTGTCATTGGATGAACATTTAGGTCATTTTCGTCCTCTCTAGGCTTATTATTGTCCAATTGGGATTTTTAATCAATCTAGTGCATCCAATAGGAGTGTTTGTGTCATTGGATGAACATTTAGGTTATTTTCGTCCTCCATAGGCTTATTCTTGTCGAATTAGGGTTTTTAATCATTCTTGTGCATCCAATAGGTGTGTTTGTGTAATTGGATGAACATTTAGGTCATTTTCGTCATCCCTAGGCTTATTCTTTTCCAATTAAGGTTTTTAACCAATTTTGTGCATCCAATTGGTTTTTTTGGGTA
>NW_027334416.1:1340-3428 GCF_000331145.2 Cicer arietinum
TTGGGCATCCAATTGGTTTGTTTGTGTCATTGGATAAACATTTAGGTCATTTTCGTCATCCCTAGGTTTATTCTGGTTCAATTTGGGTTTTTAACTATTCATGTGTATCAAATAGGTGTGTTTGTGTCATTGGATGAACATTTAGGTCATTTTTGACCTCCCTAGGCTTATTATTGTCCAAATAGGGTTTTTTATTAATCTTGTGCATCCAATAGGCGTGTTTGTGTCAATGGAAGAACATATAGGTCACTTTCATCCTCCCTAGGCTTATTCTTGTCCAATTAGGATTTTTAACCTATCTTGTGCATCCAATAGGCGTGTTTGTGTCAATGGAAGAACATATAGGTCACTTTCATCCTCCCTAGGCTTATTCTTGTCCAATTAGGATTTTTAACCTATCTTGTGCATCCAATAGGCGTGTTTGTGTCAATGGAAGAACATATAGGTCACTTTCATCCTCCCTAGGCTTATTCTTGTCCAATTAGGATTTTTAACCTATCTTGTGCATCCAATAGGCGTGTTTGTGTCAATGGAAGAACATATAGGTCACTTTCATCCTCCCTAGGCTTATTCTTGTCCAATTAGGATTTTTAACCTATCTTGTGCATCCAATAGGCGTGTTTGTGTCAATGGAAGAACATATAGGTCACTTTCATCCTCCCTAGGCTTATTCTTGTCCAATTAGGATTTTTAACCTATCTTGTGCATCCAATAGGCGTGTTTGTGTCAATGGAAGAACATATAGGTCACTTTCATCCTCCCTAGGCTTATTCTTGTCCAATTAGGATTTTTAACCTATCTTGTGCATCCAATAGGCGTGTTTGTGTCAATGGATGAACATTTAGGCCATTTTCGTCCTCCCTAGGCTTATTGTTTTCCAATTAAGGTTTTTAACCTATTTTGTGCATCCAATAGGTTTGGTTGTGTCATTTGATGAACATTTAGGTCATTTACGTCCTCCCTAGGCTTATTCTTTTCCAATTAAGGTTTTTAACCAATTTTGTGCATCCTATAGGTTTGTTAGTGTCATTGGATTAACATTTAGGTCATTTTCGTCGTCCCTAGGTTTAATCTTTTCCAATTAAGGTTTTTAACCAATTTTGTGCATCCTATAAGTTTGTTTGTGTCATTGGATGAACATTTAGGTCATTTTCGTTATCCTTAAGTTTATTCTTGTCCAATATGGGTTTTTTTTTTTATCAATCTTGTGCATCCAATAGGTGTGTTTGTGTCATTGAATGAACAATTAGATCATTTTCGTTATCCCTAGTTATATTCTTGTCCAATTTGGGTTTTTTATCAATCTTGTGCATCCAATAGGTGTGTTTGTGTCATTGGATGAATATTTAGGTCATTTTTGTCATTCCTAGGCTTGTTCTTGTCGAATTAGGGGTTTTAACCAATTTTGGGCATCCTATAGGTTTGTTTGTGTCATTGGATGAATATTTAGGTCATTTTCGTTATCCCTAGGTTTGTTCTTGTCCAATTTGGGTTTTTAATTAATCTTGTGCATCAAATGATGTGTTTGTGTCATTGTATGAACATTTAGGTCATTTTCGTCCTCCATAGGCTTATTCTTGTCGAATTAGGGTTTTTAATCAATCTTGTGCATTCAATAGGTGTGTTTGTGTAATTGGATGAACATTTAGGTCATTTTCGTCATCCCTAGGCTTATTCTTTTCCAATTAAGGTTTTTAACCAATTTTGTGCATCCAATTGGTTTTTTGGGGTCATTGGATGAACATTTAGGTCATTTTCGTCATCCCTAGTTTTATTCTTTTCCAATTATGGTTTTTAACCTATTTTGTGCATCCTAAAAGTTTGTTTGTGTCATTGGATGAACATTTAGGTCATTTTCGTTATCCCTAGTTATATTCATGTCCAATTTGGGTTTTTTTTATCAATCTTGTGCATCCAATAGGTGTGTTTGTGTCATTGGATGAACAATTAGGTCATTTTCTTCCTACCTAGGCTTATTCTTGTCCAATTAGGGTTTTTACCCAATATTGTGCATCCAATAGGTGTATTAATGAAAATTTATGTCATTTTCGTCCTCCATAGGCTTATTATTGTCCAATTAGGGTTTTT